>NW_023493692.1:300000-395000 GCF_013265735.2 Oncorhynchus mykiss
CTACAACACCCTCCTCTTCTTCTTTCACTACAACATCCTCCTCTTCTTCACTCACTACAACATCCTCCTCTTCTTCTTTCACTACAACACCCTCCTCTTCTTCACTCACTACAACATCCTCCTCTTCTTCTTTCACTACAACATCCTCCTCTTCTTCACTCACTACAACATCCTCCTATTCTTCTTTCACTACAACACCCTCCTCTTCTTCTTTCACTACAACATCCTCCTCTTCTTCTTTCACTACAACATCCTCCTCTTCTTCTTTCACTACAACATCCTCCTCTTCTTCTTTCACTACATCCTCCTCTTCTTCTTTCACTACAACACCCTCCTCTTCTTCACTCACTACAACATCCTCCTCTTCTTCACTCACTACAACATCCTCCTCTTCTTCACTCACTACAACATCCTCCTATTCTTCTTTCACTACAACATCCTCCTCTTCTTCACTCACTACAACATCCTCCTCTTCTTCACTCACTACAACATCCTCCTCTTCTTCACTCACTACAACATCCTCCTCTTCTTCTTTCACTACAACATCCTCCTCTTCTTCTGTCACTACAACATCCTCCTCTTCTTCACTCACTACAACATCCTCCTCTTCTTCACTCACTACAACACCCTCCTCTTCTTCTTTCACTACAACATCCTCCTCTTCTTCTTTCACTACAACATCCTCCTCTTCTTCTTTCACTACAACATCCTCCTCTTCTTCTTTCACTACAACACCCTCCTCTTCTTCTTTCACTACAACATCCTCCTCTTCTTCACTCACTACAACATCCTCCTCTTCTTCTTTCACTACAACACCCTCCTCTTCTTCACTCACTACAACATCCTCCTCTTCTTCTTTCACTACAACATCCTCCTCTTCTTCTTTCACTACAACATCCTCCTCTTCTTCTTTCACTACAACATCCTCCTCTTCTTCTTTCACTACAACACCCTCCTCTTCTTCTTTCACTACAACATCCTCCTCTTCTTCACTCACTACAACATCCTCCTCTTCTTCTTTCACTACAACACCCTCCTCTTCTTCACTCACTACAACATCCTCCTCTTCTTCTTTCACTACAACATCCTCCTCTTCTTCACTCACTACAACATCCTCCTCCTCTTGTTCTTTCACTACAACATCCTCCTCTTCTTCACTCACTACAACATCCTCCTCTTCTTCTTTCACTACAACATCCTCCTCTTCTTCTGTCACTACAACACCCTCCTCTTCTTCTTTCACTACAACATCCTCCTCTTCTTCTGTCACTAGAAAATCCTCCTCTTCTTCTTTCACTACAACATCCTCCTCTTCTTCTTTCACTACATCATCCTCCTCTTCTTCTTTCACTACAACATCCTCCTCTTCTTCTTTCACTACAACACCCTCCTCTTCTTCTTTCACTACAACATCCTCCTCTTCTTCTGTCACTACAACATCCTCCTCTTCTTCTTTCACTACAACACCCTCCTCTTCTTCTTTCACTACAACATCCTCCTCTTCTTCACTCACTACAACATCCTCCTCTTCTTCTTTCACTACAACATCCTCCTCTTCTTCTTTCACTACAACATCCTCCTCTTCTTCTTTCACTACAACACCCTCCTCTTCTTCTTTCACTACAACATCCTCCTCTTCTTCTGTCACTACAACATCCTCCTCTTCTTCACTCACTACAACATCCTCCTCTTCTTCTTTCACTACAACATCCTCCTCTTCTTCTTTCACTACAACATCCTCCTCTTCTTCTTTCACTACAACACCCTCCTCTTCTTCTTTCACTACAACATCCTCCTCTTCTTCACTCACTACAACATCCTCCTCTTCTTCTTTCACTGCAACATCCTCCTCTTCTTCACTCACTACAACATCCTCCTCTTCTTCTTTCACTACAACATCCTCCTCTTCTTCTTTCACTGCAACATCCTCCTCTTCTTCTTTCACAACAACATCCTCCTCTTCTTCTTTCACTACAACATCCTCCTCTTCTTCTTTCACTACAACATCCTCCTCTTCTTCTTTCACTACAACATCCTCCTCTTCTTCTTTCACTACAACATCCTCCTCTTCTTCTTTCACTGCAACATCCTCCTCTTCTTCACTCACTACAACATCCTCCTCTCCTTCTTTCACTGCAACATCCTCCTCTTCTTCACTCACTACAACATCCTCCTCTTCTTCTTTCACTACAACATCCTCCTCTTCTTCTTTCACTACAACATCCTCCTCTTCTTCTGTCACTACAACATCCTCCTCTTCTTCTTTCACAATAACATCCTTCTCTTCTTCTTTCACAACAACATCCTCCTCTTCTTCTTTCACAACAACATCCTCCTCTTCTTCTTTCACTACAACATCCTCCTCTTCTTCTTTCACTACAACACCCTCCTCTTCTTCTTTCACTGCAACACCCTCCTCTTCTTCTTTCACTACAACATCCTCCTCTTCTTCTTTCAATGTGATATCTTCTTCCTCCTTTTTCATTCGGAATCTCCTCTTCCTCTTCCTCGTCCACTGTAACACCCTCTATCTCCTCTTCCTCTTCCACTTTAACACCCTCTATCTCCTCTTCCTCTTCCACTGTAACACCCTCTATCTCCTCTTCCTCGTCCACTGTAACACCCTCTCTCTCCTCTTCCTCGTCCACTGTAACACCCTCTATCTCCTCTTCCTCGTCCACTGTAACACCCTCTATCTCCTCTTCCTCGTCCACTGTAACACCCTCTATCTCCTCTTCCTCTTCCACTGTAACAGCCTCTATCTCCTCTTCCTCTTCCTCGTCCACTGTAACACCCTCTATCTCCTCTTCCACTGTAACACCCTCTATCTCCTCTTCCTCGTCCACTGTAACACCCTCTATCTCCTCTTCCTCGTCCACTGTAACACCCTTTATCTCCTCTTCCTCGTCCACTGTAACACCCTCTATCTCCTCTTCTTCGTCCACTGTAACACCCTCTCTCTCCTCTTCCTCGTCCACTGTAACACCCTCTATCTCCTCTTCCACTGTAACACCCTCTATCTCCTCTTCTTCGTCCACTGTAACACCCTCTATCTCCTCTTCCTCGTCCACTGTAACACCCTCTATCTCCTCTTCCTCTTCCATTGTAACACCCTCTATCCCTTCTTCCACTGTAACACCCTCTATCTCCTCTTCCTCGTCCACTGTAACACCCTCTATCCCTTCTTCCACTGTAACACCCTCTATCTCCTCTTCCTCGTCCACTGTAACACCCTCTATCCCTTCCTCCTCTTCCACTGTAACACCCTCTATCCCTTCTTCCTCTTCCACTGTAACACCCTCTATCCCTTCTTCCTCTTCCACTGTAACACCCTCTATCCCTTCTTCCTCTTCCACTGTAACACCCTCTATCTCCTCTTCCTTGTCCACTGTAACACCCTCTATCTCCTCTTCCTCTTCCACTGTAACACCCTCTATCCCTTCTTCCACTGTTACACCCTCTATCTCCTCTTCCTCGTCCACTGTAACACCCTCTATCCCTTCTTCCACTGTAACACCCTCTATCTCCTCTTCCTCGTCCACTGTAACACCCTCTATCCCTTCCTCCTCTTCCACTGTAACACCCTCTATCCCTTCTTCCTCTTCCACTGTAACACCCTCTATCCCTTCTTCCTCTTCCACTGTAACACCCTCTATCCCTTCTTCCTCTTCCACTGTAACACCCTCTATCCCTTCTTCCTCTTCCACTGTAACACCCTCTATCCCTTCTTCCCCTTCCACTGTGACAGCCTCTATCCCTTCTTCCTCTTCCACTGTAACACCCTCTATCCCTTCTTCCCCTTCCACTGTGACAGCCTCTATCCCTTCTTCCCCTTCCACTGTGACAGCCTCTATCCCTTCTTCCCCTTCCACTGTGACAGCCTCTATCCCTTCTTCCTCTTCCACTGTAACACCCTCTATCCCTTCTTCCTCTTCCACTGTGACAGCCTCTATCCCTTCTTCCTCTTCCACTGTAACACCCTCTATCCCTTCTTCCCCTTCCACTGTAACACCCTCTATCCCTTCTTCCCCTTCCACTGTGACAGCCTCTATCTCCTCTTCCTCTTCCACTGTGACAGCCTCTATCCCTTCTTCCCCTTCCACTGTAACACCCTCTATCCCTTCTTCCCCTTCCACTGTGACAGCCTCTATCTCCTCTTCCTCTTCCACTGTGACAGCCTCTATCCCTTCTTCCCCTTCCACTGTGACACCCTCTATCCCTTCTTCCCCTTCTTTCAATGTGACAGCCTCCTCTTCCTCCTTTTTTCATTCTGAAAGCTTCCTCCTTTCAATATTTGGTAGCGCTTCATTTGAATGTCTGTTTTAGTACAAATATTGTAATAAATTACAATAATTCATAGTTATGCTGTAATAGTAACATCTAACTGGTGGTAATTGCTGTCTGTAATTACAGGGGTGTAACAATGAATGCTTGTCACCGTGCTTATTACGAATGTTAAAGTTTCCGCTAGCATCCTAATGCATCTTTTTGACCAATTGAAATTATCTGATCAAAACATGGGAGTTTTTGCCACCAAGGATTGTGACACGTCTTCAACGGTCACATGGGGCAGGAATGATGGAATGGCGATTTTTCACAAAGTAATTGACAGACTCTATGTCCATGTTTACATTCCAAGAGCAATTGGATTCTCAAAAAGAACAACGTGCACCACTCGGGGACTCGAGGACGGATTTCGGGAAACGCTGGGCTGAAAATCAAATACCAATAGGGTAACTTTAGACCGTCCCCTCGCCCATACCCGGGCGCGAACCAGGGACCCCCCGGGCGCGAACCAGGGACATCAACAACAGTCACCCATGAAGCATCGTTACCCATCGCTCCACAAAATCCGCGGCCCTTGCAGAGCAAGGGGGAACCACTACTTCAAGGTCTCAGAGCAAGTGACGTCACCGATTGAAACGCTATTTAGCGCGAACACCGCTAACTAAGCCGTTTCACATATGTTACACCACTATGACGTGCTCACATGTTGGCAGTACCCGCGTTTAACCACTAGATGGCCTCCGTGCTCCACGGTAAAGTTTTCCCCCTCTGCACGAGTCTCTCAGCAGCACTGCAATGTGGGGACTTTCAAAGTCAGTTGGCATGCAATGTTTTTCTTCGCTACATGACAATTCTCCATTCCAACACTTATTATTGGGACTCTTTGCCCTATATCATCACTATCACTCATTACTCCTAGTGTATTTCCCCCTCCTTTGACTGTTCTACTATAGGCATACTAATATACATCTAATCACATTCTAGTGGTCACGTCCCTCTCGTTAGCAGATAATATTGAAGCTAGAATTCCGCCGAGTAAAACGTGCACTACGCAGCTTCTATTTCTATGTGACCCTTTATTTAACTAGTCAAGTCAGTTAAGAACCAACTCTTATTTACAATCACGGCCGGTTGTGATACAGCCTGGAATCGAATCACGGTCTGTGGTGACTCGAGAGCAGGGAACACGACGTGTTCGTCAACAACATACATGGTGGGAAATGTAGAGGGACGTGTAGAAATGAAACAATTGTGCCTTTTTGACGGAAATATTTGGGGTATTTTGGAGATCGGGTCATCGTTTAAGCGCGCTCTCCGCGAATACCGCGGGCCAGCTAGATGTCCTTGGACATGATGGTCACCCTCTTGGCGTGGGTGGCGCACAGGTTGGTGTCCTCGAACAGGCCGACCAGGTAGGCCTCGCTAGACTCCTGCAGGGCCATCACGGCGGAACTCTGGAAGCGCAGGTCGGTCTTGAAGTCCTGGCCAATTTCTCTCACCAGGCGCTGGAAGGCCAGTTTGCGGATCAGCAGCTCAGTGGACTTCTGGTAACCTCGGATCTCTCTCAGAGCCACGGTACCGGGCCTGTAACGGTGAGGCTTCTTCACGCCGCGGGTGGCGGCGGCGATCTTGCGCGCAGCCTTGGTGGCGAGCTGCTTCCTGGGTGCTTTGCCACCGGTGGACTTGCGAGAGGTTTTACTTGGTTCTGGCCATGGACGCATTGTACGATACACAGAGAGTAACTGTCGAGAAAAGGAGCTGAGCACAGAACAACTGAGATGCACTGCAGCAGGTAACTTCCATTGTAAACTACATTAAACCACATCCACTGAGCACGTGCGCCTGTTCGCACAACTATGTGGAGATACGGCCCCGCGTCGTCCGGGTTCGGCAGGTATAGGCGGTCATTGTAAAAAATAATTTCTTCTTAACTGACTTGCCTAGTTATTTTTTTTTAAACAAATCTATCATGCTTGTGTTCCTAGTTCCAATAGTGATATCTAACTTGTGTTTGTGTTCCTAGCTCCAACAGTGATATCTATCATGTTTGTGTTCCTAGCTCCAACAGTGATATCTATCATGTTTGTGTTCCTAGCGCCAACAGTGATATCTATAATGTTTGTGTTCCTAGCTCCAACAGTGATATCTATCATGCTGTGTGTTCCTAGCTCCAACAGTGAAATCTATAATGTTTGTGTTCCTAGCTCCAACAGTGAAATCTATAATGTTTGTGTTCCTAGCTCCAACAGTGATATCTATCATGTTTGTGTTCCGAGCTCCAACAGTGATATCTATCATGCTGTGTGTTCCTAGCTCCAACAGTGAAATCTATAATGTTTGTGTTCCTAGCTCCAACAGTGAAATCTATAATGTTTGTGTTCCTAGCTCCAACAGTGATATTAAACATGTTTATGTTCCTAGCTCCAACAGTGATATCTAACTTGTGCTTGAGTTCCTAAAAAGTCAGATCCACTTCATGTATTATTAGGACCTGCCCTGGAGCAGCCATGTTGACGTCATGACCAGGGTCCCTTTAACCAAAGCAGACCTACTGGGCATCTACATCAGCTACTTATCAAATCAAATCACGTTATTGGTCCATTCACATGTTGTAGCAGATGTTATTTGTCCATACACACGTTGTAGCAGATGTTATTGGTCCATACACACGTTGTAGCAGATGTTATTGGTCCATACACATGTTGTAGCAGATGTTATTGGTCCATACACATGCTGTAGCAGATGTTATTTGTCCATACACATGTTGTAGCAGATGTTATTGGTCCATACACACGTTGTAGCAGATGTTATTGGTCCATACACATGTTGTAGCAGATGTTATTGGTCACATACACATGCTGTAACAGATGTTATTGGTCCATACACACGTTGTAGCAGATGTTATTGGTCCATACACATGTTGTAGCAGATGTTATTGGTCCATACACACGTTGTAGCAGATGTTATTGGTCCATACACATGTTGTAGCAGATGTTATTGGTCCATACACATGTTGTAGCAGATGTTATTGGTCCATACACATGTTGTAGCAGATGTTATTGGTCCATACACATGTTGTAGCAGATGTTATTGGTCCATACACACGTTGTAGCAGATGTTATTGGTCCATACACATGCTGTAGCAGATGTTATTGGTCCATACACATGTTGTAGCAGATGTTATTGGTCCATACACATGCTGTAACAGATGTTATTGGTCCATACACATGCTGTAGCAGATGTTATTGGTCCATACACATGCTGTAACAGATGTTATTGGTCCATACACATGCTGTAGCAGATGTTATTGGTCCATACACATGTTGTAGCAGATGTTATTGGTCCATACACATGTTGTAGCAGATGTTATTGCGGGTGTAGTGAAATGCTTGTGTTCATAGCTCCAAACAGTAGTATCTAACAATTCACAACAATTCCACACAAATCTAAAAGTAAAAGAATGGAATTAAGAAATATATAAATATTAGGACAAGTAATGTCAGAGTGGCATTGACTAAAATACAGTAGAATAAAATACAGAATATACACATATGAGGTGAGTAAATACAGTAGAATAAAATACAGAATATATACATATGAGATGAGTAAATACAGGAGAATAAAATACAGAATATACACATATGAGATGAGTAAATACAGTAGAATAAAATACAGAATATGTACATATGAGATGAGTAAATACAGTAGAATAAAATACAGAATATATACATATGAGATGAGTAAATACAGTAGAATAAAATACAGAATATGTACATATGAGATGAGTAAATACAGTAGAATAAAATACAGAATATGTACATATGAGATGAGTAAATACAGTAGAATAAAATACAGAATATATACATATGAGATGAGTAAATACAGGAGAATAAAATACAGAATATGTACATATGAGGTGAGTAAATACAGGAGAATAAAATACAGAATATGTACATATGAGATGAGTAAATACAGGAGAATAAAATACAGAATATGTACATATGAGGTGAGTAAATACAGGAGAATAAAATACAGAATATATACATATGAGATGAGTAAAGCAGTATGTAAACATTATTCAAGAGACCAGTTGTGGAGTCTGTTTTCCCTGGCTGTCACCCTCACATACCACGATCACATCCTGACCTCACTCAAACCCTGACCGTTCAAGCTGGAGAGTGTCCAGAAGAGACCCCTGCAGCAGAATCATTCTAGGCCGGTCGTAACTGTACACCAGCTACCGGGAAGCACTCATGTAAGACAGGAGCAGATTTGCCTGACATTTTGTTAAGTCCCTGAAGAACTCCCAGTTTACAGACTGGCTCCCTCCAACCAGAGAGCAAACTGAACACTCTCTGTCTCCGTGACAACAAACAGGCTGCTATCAGACTCTGCCGTTGCCCAGAGCTTTAGAAATGCCTTCCTAAGAACTCTAAAGATGGACTGTATTTTCTCAAGCTGCCAACCAAAAAAACTTGTCGTTGATTTGTATTAAAATGTGTTTTGCTAGTTTAGAATGTTACTATTTGATAATTATATATGATTGACGTTATGATTGTAGATTGGTGTACAATTCAGTCTATGACTGTGAGAAAGAAAGGAAAAGCTGCTACTACTACTACTACTACTACTACCACTACTGTTACTACTACCACTACTACTACCACTACTACTACTGTTACTACTACTGTTACTACTACCACTACTACTACCACTACTACTACTGTTACTACTACTGTTACTACTACTACTACTACTGTTACTACTACCACTACTACTACCACTACTACTACTGTTACTACTACTGTTACTACTACTACTACTACTGTTACTACTACCACTACTGCTACTACTACTACTACTACTATTGTTACTACTACCAGTACTACTGCTACTACTACTGCTACTACTACTACTATTGTTACTACTACCAGTACTACTGCTACTACTACTGTTACTACTACTACTACCACTACTGCTACTACTACTACTACTACTACTACTACTATTGTTACTACTACCAGTACTACTGCTACCAGTACTACTACTACCAGTACTACTGCTACCAGTACTACTGCTACCAGTACTACTGCTACCAGTACTACTACTACCAGTACTACTGCTACCAGTACTACTGCTACTACTACTACTGTTACTACTACTACTACCACTACTACTACTACTACTACTATTGTTACTACTACCAGTACTACTGCTACCAGTACTACTGCTACTACTACTACTGTTACTACTAATACTACCACTACTGCTACTACTACTACTACTACTACTACTACTATTGTTACTACTACCAGTACTACTGCTACCAGTACTACTGCTACTACCAGCACTACTGCTACTACTACTACCAGTACTACTACTGTTACCAGTACTACTGCTACCAGTACTACTACCAGTACTACTGCTACTACTACTACTACTACTACCAGTATTGCTGCTACTACCAGTATTACTGCTACTACTACTACTACCAGTATTACTGCTACTACTACTACTACTACCAGTATTACTGCTACTACCAGTACTACTACTACTACTACTACTACCAGTACTACTGCTACTACTGCTACTACCAGTATTACTGCTACTACTACTACTACCAGTATTACTGCTACTGCTACTACTACCAGTACTACTGCTACTACTACCAGTACTACTGCTACTACTACTACTACTACTACTACTACTACCACCAGTATTACTGCTACTACTACTACTACCAGTATTACTGCTACTACTACTACTGCTACCAGTACTACTGCTACTACCACTACTACTGTTACTACTACTGTTACTACTACCACAGTTACCACTACTACAGCGACTACTACTGCTACTACAATTCAGTCTATGACCGTGAGAAAGAAAGGAAAAGCTACTTCTACGCAACATAAGTGGTTTTATCCACATTTCAGCCTCATAACGTCAAATAATCAATATTCAGACTATCGACCAATAAAACAAAGTCTGTAACAGTAATAAAATAAAATGGCGTTTAGTCATATATTATCGTAAAATATAGTCTGAAGATGGGGGGAAACGTGGTGGAATCCATTTGAAATTCAAGAAAGCCGTTTTGTGGGACTACTACTGTGTCCACTACCTGGAAAAACACAAACATTTCAAACTGTCATTGAATATTACCATACGTTGTTCCACGTTTGAGATCAGTCCTCATTTAACAATGCTTAACTATGTATTAAAAAAGGCCATTGAAACACACCTAAAGTAAACGTATATTTTCTAGATCAGTAAAAATGCTATGCAAAACGGCATTCTAATGTGTCACTGTAGAGATGACCCTCTTGACTTCTCAACCGCCTGGTAGAGCTCTGTAACAAAGCGCCATTCTAATGTGTCACTGTAGATATGACCCTCTTGACTTCTCAACCGCCTGGTAGAGCTCTGTAACAAAACGCCATTCTAATGTGTCACTGTAGATATGACCCTCTTGACTTCTCAACCGCCTGGTAGAGCTCTTTCACTTGATTGGAAAAATAATATTGGAAATTCTTATTTCAGTTGGTAGTAATAAGAATTTAATGTTGAAGAATTGTTTTAACGCGTTTTCTCAAGAAGAAACAGAGGGTAACTTTTGTTTCGTCGTCATCGCTGTCGAGTATACTTTCTACAATTTGGTTTAATGTGGCATAAACAAAAAAACACGATTTTCAGTCAAAAATATGAGATAAGGGCGGGAGCACTGTGTGTGTTCTCTCATGGAGACTAAGTGCATGTGACGTGAAATATGTCTTTCCACACCGGGAGCAGTGGTAAGGCATCTTCCCTGTGTGTGTTACCTCGTGGTCTGTCAGGTGCCTAAACTGGGTAAATATCGTTCCACACTGGGAGCAGCGGAAAAGCTTCCCCCCTGTATGGCATTTCTCATGCACTTTCAGGTTCCCTAAATTCTTAAACGTTTTTTCACAATGAGAACAGTGGAAAAGCCTCTTTACTTCTGTGTGAGTTCTCTCGTGTGATTCCAGGTTCCCTAACTGGATAAATCTCTTTCCGCACTGAGAGCAGTGATAAGGTTTCTCCCCTGTGTGTATTTTCGTATGTGCTTTCAGGCTCCCTGAATGGGTGAATCTCTTTCCACACAGGGCGCAGTGGTACGGCTTCTCTCCCGTATGTGTCCTCCCGTGCGTTTTCAGGTTCCCTAAATGGTTAAAACTCTTTCCACACTGGGAGCAGTGGTGTCGTCCAGCTGGTTTGGACGTCGCTGGGTCCGGATCCCCCGAAGGACTCTTACCGCTGTCAACGTGAGAGTCTGATCTCTCTCCTGCCAAAGACAGTGTTTAGTTAGACAGACATGTACGAAGTCCACATGATGAAACCTCCTGCTAAGTCTTTGTATGGCATTTAATATAGATCCCTCAGAGCAGAGTGGCTGTAGAGAACTGTAGGCTAATAAAATAAATCCTATTGAACTTTACATGTTGTTGTGTCTTTTTTTGTTGACATCCAAATCTGATCTAGATTTATGACATCCTTATTACATCTTGACATCCTTATTGATCAGAAATGACATCCAAATCTGATCTACTTCTTATGGGGTTGTAAGGGAATTTATCCAAATCTGATCTCTATAACCTCCTTATTGATCTTCACATCCAACATCTGATCTCTATAACCTCCTTATTGATCTCCACATCCAACATCTGATCTCTATAACCTCCTTATTGATCTCCACATCCGACGTCTGATAAAGGGTTAGCAGGGCATCAATGGAATGTGGACGTCAGATTAAAAGAGGTTGGTTTCAATTTATTGACTAAGACTTTGGAAGTAAATCCAAATTCAATATATGACATCAAAATAGGTTAAATAAACAGAAACAGGAAGTATAAATAGAATATTGATTGATTGATTTATTTGTTGATATTCTTTTGCTTTTAACTCAGCTAAGGTGAACTGGAGGAGTGTGCTCGTACATGCCCTTAGGGATAGGGCCACCCCTTTTTTCTCCACTTCCTGTCTGAATGACGTGCCCAAAGTAAACTGACTGTAGCTCAGGCCCTGAAGGATATGCATATAATTGGTACCATTGGAAAGAAAAAAACATTGAAGTTCGTAAGAAATGTTACAATAATGTAGGAGAATATAACACAATAGATATGGTAGGAGAAAATCCAACTGGATTTTTTTATTTTTTGGAGAGACCATCCTCTTAGAAATGCAAGAGAAAGGTCATATTGTAAAATAGCTCCCTGATGCAATTCCTATGGATTCCACAGGGCGTCAACAGTACATCCTGTACAAAAACAAACTCACGTCCTTGACAACTTCCTGGACAACAGCTCTGCACTGCTTCACGAAGCGCAAGAAGTATGAATGCCCTTCTACTTCTGAAGAGGTCGTATCTCTGTAAATGCTACATGGTCAAGTATGAATGCCCTTCTACTTCTGAAGAGGTCGTATCACTGTAAATGCTACATGGTCAGGTATGAATGCCCTTCTACTTCTGAAGAGGTCGTATCACTGTAAATGCTACATGGTCAGGTATGAATGCCCTTCTACTTCTGAAGAGGTCGTATCACTGTAAATGCTACATGGTCAAGTATGAATGCCCTTCTACTTCTGAAGAGGTCGTGTCACTGTAAATGCTACATGGTCAAGTATGAATGCCCTGACTTCTGAAGAGGTCGTATCACTGTAAATGCTACATGGTCAAGTATGACGGCCTAGGAACAGTGGGTTAACTGCCCTGTTCAGGGGCAGAACGACAGATTTGTACCTTGTCAGCTCTGGGATTTGAACTTGCAACCTTCCGGTTACTAGTCCAACGCTGTGGACCTGTGGAGCTTCTCAATGTAATGTTTTCTTCACCTAAAACAGCTAGCAAAATAAAAGTGTGTTTTTACATCCATTGAGAATTACAATAGTTCCTCAATGTATATAAAAAATATTTTCCAGCTCTCTCCCTTTTCGATGAACCACTCAGCGGGAAACAAGTCAATGCTCTGATCCAGTGGAAACGCCATAAAATAGACCTGATTACTTCTCATCAGTACTTGACTTGGACTGGAATAGGTTCCGGTACTCATTTTGGGTGCTGGTACTGTTTATATGTAGGTGCAGGAGCTCCACTATACTTCTGAGCTAATATTCTATGAGAGGAACATTTGAGGTTTCGCTACTCAGCTCCAGTGAGCGCCTGTCCAAGTCGAGCATTGCTTCTTATCTCTTGCGCAAATAGCCTACAGCTGTGTCGGTCCTGAGCTCACCGGTTGAGGGGAAACTCTGAGGATCCAGAATATTTTTATACAATGTTGCTAGGTTGCTAGCACAAGCTTCAGGCCTGACCCAAGTTAATAGTTGATACAGTGTTTCAAGTTGGTTGCAGACAGGCCATGCATAGTCAATGTGATTTTATAGGATATTTATTTTTTAAATCAGGATATTTTCTACCTGCAGGCTGCAATGTTTTTATTTGTTGACTTTATGTCGGCTATTTTTACATAGTTGGAAACAGAAAATACTTTATAGGTTTTTATAATTTTCATTTAGATTGAATTTTGATGAACAACATGACAATGATTTTGACATATGAAGACGTTTATTATAAATGAAATTAAAATGTTCCATGAAAATGTGCAGATGAAAACCATATCTGGCACGCAGATAAGTAGAAATGGTACGATAAATTGGCATTCCACATAAGAAAAGGCAGAATGGTGTCTATATATGGAAAAATACACGCTAAAAAAATAAATCGACCAAGATTTGTATTAGTTGGGGAACAGCTCTACTGGGAACAGATACCAGCCCTACTGGGAACAGACCCGAGTGGGCAGATCTATTGTATTTGTTCAAACTAAACTACAGCACTTACTTTGATGAGTCAAATCTGATCCTTTCTTCTCTTCTCCTCCTCTCACAGTTCCACTCAGCCCTGTTGTTTTCCTGCAGTCCACCAGCAGCACAGACAACCTCTTCATACCCAGCAGTAAGGTGTTTCCGGGAGAGGCACGACACGGGGACTCCGGGAGGGAGGAAGGGCTAGCGTTGTCCTGGTAACCATAAAGAGGGGACACAGACACATATCATTATGGATGCTGATGTCACTGTTGACAAAGTGCTTTACAGAAACCCAGCCCAGACCCAGATAGAGCAAGCTGTATGCTAGACCAGACCAAGCTGTACCATCTGGTGTTCTGATCTGGAGAGACTCTTCTCTGCCTCGTCAGCATCAGGATGTTGTTGAGGCTCCCCAGAGGATCCATAATAGTCATGTCTCTCTCCTGTGTGAATGAGAACATCAAAACAGATGGTAAACTTATGACTTTTTATTGCAATCACAGATGGTAGGGAATTTGATTTGATTGGTCCTCAACTCACAGCTCAGACACAACACTTGAGTCAGGATAAAGTGGGGTTAGCCTGCCCCCTGATTGGTCCTCAACTAGCCTGCTCCGGAGAAGGTTAGAGATGAAGGATTTGTTGCCATAGAAACTTACATGGTTAAGAGGTAAGAGACCTTCAACAGTTATCCTGAGTTGAATTCAGTGAGTCGAATTCAGAATTGAACCGAAGTCAGCTCACTAACTCCTCTATCCCACTACATAGTATACCCCTCAGAGTTAAACAGGCTGTTGTGGGTTCTGATGGGAAATCAAAGTTGAGCAGGTGTTCATAATGTTTTGTAAACTCGGTATATATCGGGTTCAGATGGGGTATGACCGTTGAACTGAGGTCGTTGGGCATTTAGAAGTTATATTCTTCAAGAATCAATGGCTACAACTCTCTCTAATGTGTCATCAGGTTCTAGGACTTCTTCTCTGCTTTTAAACTGTGAGATGTGAAGTTGTGGACTGGTTCCGAGTGACATTATTGGTGTACAGAGCGCTCTGTGAATTTCATAGGTTCCCGTGCCTTATTGTGTCACAATGCCCCATATGTCAGCTCTCGGTTTCCACTCTCAGCGGAGCTGACTTGAACTGGCAGGTTTCACACCCCACATTTACATAGGGAGTAACGTGTCACATTTTCTGGCCTATCCAGAAAAATGATCTCTTCCTCTTGAGAGAGTGAGCCCAGCTTGGGAGACAGCTCCCAGTGTGGAAAGATGTTTACCTGCTGACTAAACTAAATTCATTTAGATGTAAATGGACAATAAAGTATCAATTTAAAAGTTTTTAAAAAATGCATGTACCAATCACAGATTGCCCCTTTATCAATTCCTCCAGTACTGAACAATATATTTGAGTGCATAACTTCAGTAGAATGCCCCTTTAAAACCGCACCCGTAGCCTAGTTCAACAACTGCTGAGTTTTTTTAGACAATACTCACTGCTGTTAATAAGATCTTCTGTCTCCTCCTCTTTCACTCCCAGAAAAGCTTCAACCTTCTCTTTTATTGAGACAGCCTCCTCTTCCTCCCAAAAAGGTTCCTCTTTCACTGAAACAGCCGCCTCTTCCTCCTTTTTCATTCTGAAAGCTTCTACCTCCTCTTCCACTGTGACAGCCTGTATCCCCTCTTCCTCTTTCACTCCTAAAGTTTCATTCTCTTCTTTCAATGTGATTACCTCCTCTTCCTCCTTTTTCATTCTGAAAGCTTCTACCTCTTTTTCCACTGTGACAGCCGATACTCCCTCCACTCCAAAATGCTCCTCCTCTTCTTTCAATGTGATAGCCTCCTCTTCCTCCTTTTTCATTCTGAAAGCTTCTTCCTTTCCTTTCACTATAATATCATCCTCTTTTACGACAATGTTCAGCCCCTGAGCTTCTTTCTGAGTCCAGCAGACCTCTGTAGCAGGGGAGAAGTAGCTTAGTGAGCTCATGGTCGGGGATATTAGTTCGCTAAATAGCATTAGCTGGTTAGCATTAGAAACTAGCCTAGTGCCGGGCTCAGTATCAATCTTAAGAATTTAACACATTTAACATGCAAATGACGTTACAATTAAGCAGTTGATACGTTAACATAATTGTGTTTAAACCACTGAGGCAAATATACACAAGAATGGCCTAAAGAGCTTCAATATTCCGGTTTCATGTTGCCTAGCAAGCAATCGAGGTGGATGAATACGTAGCCGTGTTGCTCTTCTTAGCATCCCGTCCACTAGATTATACGTCACGGAAGAATTACTCGCGTCGCCATCTGTTGGCTGAATTGGTTGACGCAAAGAGGATTCTGTCAAACAATGTCATAACAAATCATTTCAATGTAAGGTTTTTCCACACTTCTTATACATACACACTATACAACTATCTGCGGAGTTGATTAAAACCGGAAACATTCGGTATTGGTGGATATCAATATGTTGAATCATCTGGAAGATATATATATATATATATATATATGCATCGGTAGCGTGGCCGAGCGGTCTAAGGCGCTGGATTAAGGCTCCAGTCTCTTCGGAGGCGCGGGTTCGAATCCCGCCGCTGCCAGATATTTTGGCTCTTGAGTGGCGCTGCATCTCAGAGTCGTCTGGAGTCGCCACTACAGACTGTATCACAGTTTAGAATCGGTCGTGATCGGAAGTCCCATAGTGCGGCTCACAATTGGCCCATGTCATTGTAAATAAGAATTGTTCTTAACTGACTTGCCTAGTTAAATACGGGGCTAAAAAAAATATTTATATATATCATCAGAACTGACGGACATATTGTCCTCATTCCAGCACAGCTGTTGATTCTCCAATCCTTTTTCTCCATTTCATCCGCACTACTCGCCTCCTTTTCCTAAACGATGGTTCCTCGTCGTAGATGTATGTCTCGAAGGTGAATGTTGATCCAACACCTGCAGCTAATTCAAACCAGCCCACTGGGTACAGACGTCATTTCAACGTCGAGTTTTGATTTACATTTGGTTAAAATTGTCAACTAAAAGTGAATTCAACATGAAATCAACTAAACATTTCACCGTGTCATTGGATTTAAATTGGGTGAAAATGCTTAGTGTTAATCCTAAATCTTCAGCAATGCGTGGGCGAGTCAGTGCCACATGTTCATTTTTGCCGATATCAAGAAGTTATCCTGAAAAACCTAGGCTATGTGGCAAATAACGTTAAAAAAAATGTCGTCTTCCCTGACAACAAAAAAAGATTGCTGTTTTGAAACTGCAGTCCAAGTGCAGTAACTGCAGTCGGCTGTGGTATTTAGGACGCAGTAATTGCAGAATAGCTGCAGTGTACCACAAGGTTAATTTGATTGTACTAAATAAATGCGTTCTTTGGTTTCCATGACAATTAACTGTTTTTCCTTCACTCCTATTGATAAAGACCATTTTATTAAAAGGCATCTGTGCTGCATGTGTGAAGTGGCATCCTGTCATTAGCCCACAACATGTTTAGTTTGTAATTGCACAACAATGATTTTAATGTTAGTATTTTTTTTTTTAATAAAACATATCTGTGATATGGTTCAAAGCAGGGCTTGATGTGATATGGTTCAAAGCAGGGCTTGATGTGATATGGTTCAAAGCAGGGCTTGAACTGAAGGGATGCGTGACGATATAGTTTTAACCCTTGTTATAGTGAATGGTAAAACCCATAGGCTACCCACCCCTGGTTGGTTTATAAATGGTAATAAACAATGATCCACGGTGCTTTCTGCATATCGAAGGTCTTGCTCAGCCTCAACATGGGGTCATGGTAGACATATAGGCCTATGAAAAACATTGCATTTTAAATATGAAATCGAGTATCATTATCCCATTATACCGTTATCCCATTGAAAGTATGGTTGTTTTAAATGCTCCCGAAGTGAGAATATGTAATGTAATAAGCTATGCCTGTATCAAAAGACCACTGAAACAATATGTTTCTATCCATACACCGAACAGGTTAACAGACACTCAGTTTTCCATAGAAACGTTCATGACGGATTTTCGTCTGAATCTCTTCTTTGTATTTGACCTAGTCTAAAACAACCACAGCACCCCCCCCCCCCCCCCCCCCCCCCTGTCTGCAGGTTTGATGCAAAGATGACTCTTACATTAGTTCATTAAGTGCCTGTTCTTCTGTCCTGGTGAGGCTTGTTTTTCCTCATATACACAGACACAGCTTCTTGTTGGACTGACCTACAGCTGGTATTGATGGAGGAGTTGTGCCCCTGATAGGACATACACAGACACAGCTTCTTGTTGGACTGACCTACAACAGGTATTAATAGAGGAGTTGGTAACCATAGAATAGAATATGCCTTTTGGGTTTAATCAGTAACAGTTATTTGTTATTTTAGGGGGTAGATCAGCTTTAATATGAAATCAAATTTTTATTCGTCAAATACAACAGGTGTAAACTTTACAGTGAAATGCTGACGAGCCCCTAAACAACAATTCAGTAAAAAGAAAACATGTAAATAAGAAAAATAAATAAAAGTAATTAAAGAGCAGCAATAAAATAACAATAGTGAGACAATATACAAGGGGGGTACCAGTACAGAGTCAATGTGGAGGCTATATACAGGAGGTACCAGTACAGAGTCAATGTGGAGGCTATATACAGGGGGTACCGGTACAGAGTCAATGTGGAGGTTATATACAGGGGGTACCAGTACAGAGTCAATGTGGAGGCTATATACAGGGGGTACCAGTACAGAGTCAATGTGGAGGCTATATACAGGGGGTACCAGTACAGAGTCAATGTGGAGGCTATATACAGGAGGTACCAGTACAGAGTCAATGTGGAGGCTATATACAGGGGGTCCCAGTACAGAGTCAATGTGGAGGCTATATACAGGGGGTACCAGTACAGAGTTAATGTGGAGGCTATATACAGGGGGTACCAGTACAGAGTCAATGTGCAGACTATATACAGGGGGTACCAGTACAGAGTCAATGTGGAGGCTATATACAGGGGGTTCCAGTACAGAGTCAATGTGGAGACTATATACAGGGGGTACCGGTACAGAGTCAATGTGGAGGCTATATACAGGGGGTACCGGTACAGAGTCAATGTGGAGGCTATATACAGGGGGTACCGGTACAGAGTCAATGTGGAGACTATATACAGGGGGTACCGGTACAGAGTCAATGTGGAGACTATATACAGGGGGTACCAGTACAGAGTCAATGTGGAGGCTATATACAGGGGGTACCGGTACAGAGTCAATGTGGAGACTATATACAGGGGGTTCCAGTACAGAGTCAATGTGGAGGCTATATACAGGGGATACCAGTACAGAGTCAATGTGGAGGCTATATACAGGGGATACCAGTACAGAGTAAATGTGGAGGTTATATACAGGGGGTACCAGTACAGAGTCAATGTGGAGGCTATATACAGGGGATACCAGTACAGAGTCAATGTGGAGGCTATATACAGGGGGTACCAGTACAGAGTCAATGTGCAGACTATATACAGGGGGTACCAGTACAGAGTCAATGTGGAGGCTATATACAGGGGGTTCCAGTACAGAGTCAATGTGGAGACTATATACAGGGGGTACCGGTACAGAGTCAATGTGGAGGCTATATACAGGGGGTACCGGTACAGAGTCAATGTGGAGGCTATATACAGGGGGTACCGGTACAGAGTCAATGTGGAGACTATATACAGGGGGTACCGGTACAGAGTCAATGTGGAGACTATATACAGGGGGTTCCAGTACAGAGTCAATGTGGAGGCTATATACAGGGGATACCAGTACAGAGTCAATGTGGAGGCTATATACAGGGGATACCAGTACAGAGTCAATGTGGAGGTTATATACAGGGGGTACCAGTACAGAGTCAATGTGGAGGCTATATACAGGGGATACCAGTACAGAGTCAATGTGGAGGCTATATACAAGGGGGTTCCAGTACAGAGTCAATGTGGAGGCTATATACAGGGGATACCAGTACAGAGTCAATGTGGAGGCTGTATACAGGAGTTACCAGTACAGAGTCAATGTGGAGGCTATATACAGGGGGTCCCAGTACAGAGTCAATGTGGAGGCTGTATACAGGAGTTACCAGTACAGAGTCAATGTGGAGGCTATATACAGGGGGTCCCAGTACAGAGTCAATGTGGAGGCTATATACAGGGGGTCCCAGTACAGAGTCAATGTGGAGGCTATATACAGGAGATACCAGTACAGAGTCAATGTGGAGGCTATATACAGGAGATACCAGTACAGAGTCAATGTGGAGGCTATATACAGGAGATACCAGTACAGAGTCAATGTGGAGGCTATATACAGGAGATACCAGTACAGAGTCAATGTGGAGGCTATATACAGGGGGTACCAGTACAGAGTCAATGTGGAGGCTATATACAGGGGGTACCAGTACAGAGTCAATGTGGAGGCTATACACAGGGGGTACCAGTACAGAGTCAATGTGGAGGCTGTATACAGGGGGTACCAGTACAGAGTCAATGTGGAGGCTGTATACAGGGGGTACCAGTACAGAGTCAATGTGGAGGCTATATACAGGGGGTACCAGTACAGAGTCAATGTGGAGACTATATACAGGGGCTACCAGTACAGAGTCAATGTGGAGGCTGTATACAGGGGGTACCAGTACAGAGTCAATGTGGAGGCTATATACAGGGGGTCCCAGTACAGAGTCAATGTGGAGGCTATATACAGGGGGTTACCGGTACAGAGTCAATGTGGAGGCTATATACAGGAGGTACCAGTACAGAGTCAATGTGGAGGCTATATACAGGAGGTACCAGTACAGAGTCAATGTGGAGGCTATATACAGGGGGTTACCGGTACAGAGTCAATGTGGAGGCTATATACAGGAGGTACCAGTACAGAGTCAATGTGGAGGCTATATACAGGGGGTACCAGTACAGAGTCAATGTGGAGGCTATATACAGGAGGTACCAGTACAGAGTCAATGTGGAGGCTGTATACAGGGGGTACCAGTACAGAGTCAATGTGGAGACTATATACAGGGGGTACTGGTACAGAGTCAATGTGGAGGCTATATACAGGGGGTACCAGTACAGAGTCAATGTGGGGGCTGTATACAGGGGGTACCAGTACAGAGTCAATGTGGAGGTTATATACAGGGGGTACCAGTACAGAGTCAATGTGGAGGCTATATACAGGGGGTACCAGTACAGAGTCAATGTGGAGACTATATACAGGGGGTACCGGTACAGAGTCAATGTGGAGGTTATATACAGGAGGTACCAGTACAGAGTCAATGTGGAGGCTATATATAGGAGGTACCAGTACAGAGTCAATGTGGAGGCTATATACAGGGGGTACCAGTACAGAGTCAATGTGGAGGCTATATACAGGGGGTACCAGTACAGAGTCAATGTGGAGGCTATATACAAGGGGTACCAGTACAGAGTCAATGTGGAGGTTATATACAGGGGGTACCAGTACAGAGTCAATGTGGAGACTATATACAGGGGGTACCAGTACAGAGTCAATGTGGAGGCTATATACAAGGGGTACCAGTACAGAGTCAATGTGGAGGTTATATACAGGAGGTACCAGTACAGAGTCAATGTGGAGGCTGTATACAGGGGGTACCAGTACAGAGTCAATGTGGAGGCTATATACAGGGGGTACCAGTACAGAGTCAATGTGGAGGCTATATACAGGGGGTACCAGTACAGAGTCAATGTGGAGGCTGTATACAGGGGGTACCAGTACAGAGTCAATGTGGAGGCTATATACAGGGGGTACCAGTACAGAGTCAATGTGGAGGTTATATACAGGAGGTACCAGTACAGAGTCAATGTGGAGGCTATATACAGGAGGTACCAGTACAGAGTCAATGTGGAGGCTGTATACAGGGGGTACCAGTACAGAGTCAATGTGGAGGCTATATACAGGGGGTACCAGTACAGAGTCAATGTGGAGGCTATATACAGGAGGTACCAGTACAGGGTCAATGTGGAGGCTATATACAGGGGGTACCAGTACAGAGTCAATGTGGAGGCTATATACAGGGGGTACCAGTACAGAGTCAATGTGGAGGCTGTATACAGGGGTTACCAGTACAGAGTCAATGTGGAGGCTATATACAGGGGGTACCAGTACAGAGTCAATGTGGAGGCTATATACAGGGGGTACCAGTACAGAGTCAATGTGGAGGCTGTATACAGGAGGTACCAGTACAGAGTCAATGTGGAGGCTATATACAGGGGGTACCAGTACAGAGTCAATGTGGAGGCTATATACAAGGGGGTTACCGGTACAGAGTCAATGTGGAGGCTATATACAGGGGGTACCAGTACAGAGTCAATGTGGAGGCTGTATACAGGAGGTACCAGTACAGAGTCAATGTGGAGGCTATATACAGGGGGTACCAGTACAGAGTCAATGTGGAGGCTATATACAGGGGGTACCAGTACAGAGTCAATGTGGAGGCTATATACAGGGGGTACCAGTACAGAGTCAATGTGGAGGCTATATACCAGTACAGAGTCAATGTGGAGACTATATACAGGGGGTACTGGTACAGAGTCAATGTGGAGGCTATATACAGGGGGTACCAGTACAGAGTCAATGTGGAGACTATATACAGGGGGTACTGGTACAGAGTCAATGTGGAGACTATATACAGGGGGTACCAGTACAGAGTCAATGTGGAGGCTATATACAGGGGGTACCGGTACAGAGTCAATGTGGAGGCTATATACAGGGGGTACCAGTACAGAGTCAATGTGGAGGCTATATACAGGGGGTACCAGTACAGAGTCAATGTGGAGGCTATATACAGGGGGTACCAGTACAGAGTCAATGTGGAGGCTATATACAGGGGGTACCAGTACAGAGTCAATGTGGAGGCTATATACAGGGGGTACTGGTACAGAGTCAATGTGGAGACTATATACAGGGGGTACCAGTACAGAGTCAATGTGGAGGCTATATACAGGGGGTACCAGTACAGAGTCAATGTGGAGGCTATATACAGGGGGTACCAGTACAGAGTCAATGTGGAGACTATATACAGGGGGTACTGGTACAGAGTCAATGTGGAGGCTATATACAGGGGGTACCAGTACAGAGTCAATGTGGAGGCTATATACAGGGGGTACCAGTACAGAGTCAATGTGGAGGCTATATACAAGGGGTACTGGTACAGAGTCAATGTGGAGACTATATACAGGGGGTACCAGTACAGAGTCAATGTGGAGGCTATATACAGGAGGTACCAGTACAGAGTCAATGTGGAGGCTATATACAGGGGGTACCAGTACAGAGTCAATGTGGAGGCTATATACAGGGGGTACCAGTACAGAGTCAATGTGGAGGCTATATACAGGGGGTACCAGTACAGAGTCAATGTGGAGGCTATATACAGGGGGTACCAGTACAGAGTCAATGTGGAGGCTATATACAGGGGGTACTGGTACAGAGTCAATGTGGAGACTATATACAGGGGGTACCAGTACAGAGTCAATGTGGAGGCTATATACAGGGGGTACCAGTACAGAGTCAATGTGGAGGCTATATACAGGGGGTACCAGTACAGAGTCAATGTGGAGACTATATACAGGGGGTACTGGTACAGAGTCAATGTGGAGGCTATATACAGGGGGTACCAGTACAGAGTCAATGTGGAGGCTATATACAGGGGGTACCAGTACAGAGTCAATGTGGAGGCTATATACAAGGGGTACTGGTACAGAGTCAATGTGGAGACTATATACAGGGGGTACCAGTACAGAGTCAATGTGGAGGCTATATACAGGAGGTACCAGTACAGAGTCAATGTGGAGGCTATATACAGGGGGTACCAGTACAGAGTCAATGTGGAGGCTATATACAGGGGGTACCAGTACAGAGTCAATGTGGAGGCTATATACAGGGGGTACCAGTACAGAGTCAATGTGGAGGCTATATACAGGGGGTACCAGTACAGAGTCAATGTGGAGACTATATACAGGGGGTACTGGTACAGAGTCAATGTGGAGGCTATTTACAGGGGGTACCAGTACAGAGTCAATGTGGAGGCTATATACAGGGGGTACCAGTACAGAGTCAATGTGGAGGCTATATACAGGGGGTACTGGTACAGAGTCAATGTGGAGACTATATACAGGGGGTACCAGTACAGAGTCAATGTGGAGGCTATATACAGGAGGTACCAGTACAGAGTCAATGTGGAGGCTATATACAGGGGGTACCAGTACAGAGTCAATGTGGAGGCTATATACAGGGGGTACCAGTACAGAGTCAATGTGGAGACTATATACAGGGGGTACTGGTACAGAGTCAATGTGGAGGCTATATACAGGGGGTACCAGTACAGAGTCAATGTGGAGGCTATATACAGGGGGTACCAGTACAGAGTCAATGTGGAGGCTATATACAGGGGGTACTGGTACAGAGTCAATGTGGAGACTATATACAGGGGGTACCAGTACAGAGTCAATGTGGAGGCTATATACAGGAGGTACCGGTACAGAGTCAATGTGGAGACTATATACAGGGGGTACCAATACAGAGTCAATGTGGAGGCTATATACAGGGGGTACTGGTACAGAGTCAATGTGGAGACTATATACAGGGGGTACTGGTACAGAGTCAATGTGGAGGCTATATACAGGAGGTACCGGTACAGAGTCAATGTGGAGGCTATATACAGGGGGTACTGGTACAGAGTCAATGTGGAGACTGTATACAGGGGGTACCAGTACAGAGTCAATGTGGAGGCTATATACAGGGGGTACCAGTACAGAGTCAATGTGGAGGCTATATACAGGGGGTACCAGTACAGAGTCAATGTGGAGACTATATACAGGGGGTACTAGTACAGAGTCAATGTGGAGACAATATACAGGGGGTACCAGTACAGAGTCAATGTGGAGGCTATATACAGGGGGTACTGGTACAGAGTCAATGTGGAGGCTATATACAGGGGGTACCAGTACAGAGTCAATGTGGAGGCTATATACAGGGGGTACCAGTACAGAGTCAATGTGGAGGCTATATACAGGAGGTACCAGTACAGAGTCAATGTGGAGGCTATATACAGGAGGTACCAGTACAGAGTCAATGTGGAGGCTATATACAGGAGGTACCAGTACCGAGTCAATGTGGAGGCTATATACAGGGTGTACCAGTACAGAGTCAATGTGGAGGCTATATACAGGGGGTACCAGTACAGGGTCAATGTGAAGGCCATATACAGGGTGTACCAGTACAGAGTCAATGTGGAGGCTATATACAGGGTGTACCAGTACAGAGTCAATGTGGAGGCTATATACAGGGTGTACCAGTACAGAGTCAATGTGGAGGCTATATACAGGGGGTTACCGGTACAGAGTCAATGTGGAGGCTATATACAGGGTGTACCAGTACAGAGTCAATGTGGAGGCTATATACAGGGGGTTACCGGTACAGAGTCAATGTGCAGACTATATACAGGGGGTTACCGGTACAGAGTCAATGTGGAGGCTATATACAGGGGGTACCGGTACAGAGTCAATGTGGAGACTATATACGAGGGGTACCAGTACAGAGTCAATGTGGAGGCTATATACAGGGCGTACCAGTACAGAGTCAATGTGGAGGCTATATACAGGGGGTACCGGTACAGAGTCAATGTGGAGGCTATATACAGGGGATACCAGTACAGAGTCAATGTGGAGACTATATACAGGGGGTACCAGTACAGAGTCAATGTGGAGGCTATATACAAGGGGGTTACCGGTACAGAGTCAATGTGGAGGCTATATACAGGGGGTACCAGTACAGAGTCAATGTGCAGACCATATACAGGGGGTACCAGTACAGAGTCAATGTGGAGGCTATATACAGGGGGTACCGGTACAGAGTCAATGTGGAGGCTATATACAGGGGGTACCAGTACAGAGTCAATGTGGAGGCTATATACAGGAGGTACCAGTACAGAGTCAATGTGGAGGCTATATACAGGGGGTACCAGTACAGAGTCAATGTGGAGGCTATATACAGGGGGTACCAGTACAGAGTCAATGTGGAGGCTATATACAAGGGGGTTACCGGTACAGAGTCAATGTGGAGGCTATATACAGGGGGTACTGGTACAGAGTCAATGTGGAGACTATATACAGGGGGTACCAGTACAGAGTCAATGTGGAGGCTATATACAGGGGGTACCGGTACAGAGTCAATGTGGAGGCTATATACAGGGGGTACCAGTACAGAGTCAATGTGGAGGCTATATACAAGGGGGTTACCGGTACAGAGTCAATGTGGAGGCTATATACAAGGGGGTTACCGGTACAGAGTCAATGTGGAGGCTATATACAGGGGGTACCAGTACAGAGTCAATGTGGAGGCTATATACAGGGGGTACCAGTACAGAGTCAATGTGGAGGCTATATACAGGGGGTACCAGTACAGAGTCAATGTGGAGGCTATATACAGGGGGTACCAGTACAGAGTCAATGTGGAGACTATATACAGGGGGTACCAGTACAGAGTCAATGTGGAGGCTATATACAGGGGGTACCAGTACAGAGTCAATGTGGAGACTATATACAGGGGGTACCAGTACAGAGTCAATGTGGAGACTATATACAAGGGGGTTACCGGTACAGAGTCAATGTGGAGACTATATACAAGGGGGTTACTGGTACAGAGTCAACGTGCGGGGGCACCGGTTGGTCGAGGTAATATGTACATGTACGTAGAGGTATTAAAGTGAATATGCACAGACAATTATAACAGAGAGTAGTAGCAGTGTAAACATGTGGGGGGGGGGGGGGGGGGGGGGGGCAATGCAAATAGTCTGGGTAGCCATTAGACGTTCAGGAGTCTTATGGCTTGGACCTAGACTTGGCACTCCGGTAAGGCTTGCCGTGTGGTAGTAGAGACAACAGTCTACGACATGGGTGGCTGGAGTCTTTGACAATTTTTTTGGGCCTTCCTCTGACACCGCCTGGTTTAGAGGTCCTGGATGGCAAGAAGCTTGGCCCCGGTGATGTACTGGGCCGTACGCACTGCCCTCTGTAGTGCCTTGCTGTTGGAGGCCGAGCAGTCGCCATACCAGGCAGTGAGTCAACCAGTTAGGATGCTCTCGATGGTGCAGCTGTCGAACCTTTTGAGGATCTGAGGACTCATGTCAAATCTTTTCAGTCTCCTGAGGGGGAATAGGCTTTCTCGTGCCCTCTTCACGACTGTCTGTTCTTTGTCCTACTGTTCAGCAACCTACATCCTTATCTCCTGTGTGTACTCTCTTATGTCTTCTCATGTGACCCAACCAGGAAAAACTCTTTTCACATTGGGAGCAGTGGTACGGCTTCTCCCCTGTGTGTATTATCTCATGCTGTTTCAATTGTCCTTTCAGCTTAAAACTCTTTCCACACTGGGAGCAATGATGAGGCTTCTCCCCTGTGTGTATTCTATCATGTATTTTCAGGCTCGCTAACAAGGAAAAATTATTTCCACACTTAGAGCATTGGAAAGGTTTATTTCGCTTCTCTCCTGTGTGTAATCTCTCATGCTCTTTCAGGTATTCTTTCCGGTTAAAACTCTTTCCACACTGGGAGCAGTGATAAGGTTTTTCCCCTGTGTGTATCATCTCATGTCTTTTCAGGCACCCTGATGAGAAAAAACTCTTTCCACATTGAGAGCAGTGATGAGGCTTCTCTCCTGTGTGTGTCCTCTCATGTCTTTTCATGCTCGCTAACAAGGAAAAACACTTTCCACACTGGAAGCATTGGAAAGGCTTCTCCCCTGTGTGTATTCTCTCATGTCGTTTCAGACACCTTAACTGGTTAAAAATCATTCCACAGTGGGAGCAGTGGTGTCGTCTTGCTGGTTTGGACGTCTCTGGTTTCTCCGAGTCTGGTCTTTCTCCTGCCAAAGACAGAGTGTTTATTTAAATAAAGACCTGAATGAAACCTCCACATGACACAACTCTCTTGCTAGGAGGTTGAATCCAAATCACATCCCTCAATAACCATAGGCCAGTTTACAAAAAATGTCTAATTTAAAAGAGTCTTGGTGTAATTTGAAAATCAAAAGATGCAGAGTTCCAACTAGAGTCCTGCTCTCATGGAATGTCATGTTGAGGCTGAGCAGAGCTCTATAATAATAGATAATATCATGTTTTTAGGCTGAGCAGAGCTCTATAATAATAGATAATATCATGGTTACAGGCTGAGCAGAGCTCTATAATAATAGATAATGTCATAGTTACAGGCTGAGCAGAGCTCTATAATAATAGATAATGTCATAGTTACAGGCTGAGCAGAGCTCTATAATAATAGATAATGTCATAGTTACAGGCTGAGCAGAGCTCTATAATAATAGATAATGTCATAGTTACAGGCTGAACAGAGCTCTATAATAATATATAATGTCATAGTTACAGGCTGAGCAGAGCTCTATAATAATATATCATGTCATAGTTACAGGCTGAGCAGAGCTCTATAATAATAGATAATGTCATAGTTACAGGCTGAGCAGAGCTCTATAATAATAGATAATGGCATGTTGAGGCTGAACAGAGCTCTATAATAATAGATAATGTCATAGTTACAGGCTGAGCAGAGCTCTATAATAATAGATAATGTCATGGTTGCAGGTTGAGCAGAGCTCTATAATAATAGATAATGTCATGTTTACAGGCTGAACAGAGCTCTATAATACTAGATAATGTCGTTTACAGGCTGAGCAGAGCTATATAATAATAGATAATGGCATGTTGAGGCTGAACAGAGCTCTATAATAATAGATAATGTCGTTTACAGGCTGAACAGAGCTCTATAATAATAGATAATGTCATGGTTACAGGCTGAGCAGAGCTCTATAATAATAGATAATGTCGTTTACAGGCTGAACAGAGATCTATCATAATAGATAATGGCATGTTGAGGCTGAACAGAGCTCTATAATAATAGATAATGACGTTTACAGGCTGAACAGAGCTCTATAATAATAGATAATGTCATGGTTACAGGCTGAACAGAGCTCTATAATAATAGATAATGTCGTTTACAGGCTGAGCAGAGCTCTATAATAATAGATAATGTCATGGTTACAGGATGAACAGAGCTCTATAATAATAGATAATGTCATGGTTACAGGATGAACAGAGCTCTATAATAATAGATAATGTCATGGTTACAGGATGAACAGAGCTCTATAATAATAGATAATGTCATGGTTACAGGATGAACAGAGCTCTATAATAATAGATAATGTCATGGTTACAGGATGAACAGAGCTCTATAATAATAGATAATGTCATGGTTACAGGATGAACAGAGCTCTATAATAATAGATAATGTCATGGTTACAGGATGAACAGAGCTCTATAATAATAGATAATGTCATGGTTACAGGCTGAACAGAGCTCTATAATAATAGATAATGTCATGGTTACAGGCTGAACAGAGCTCTATAATAATAGATAATGTCATGGTTACAGGCTGAACAGAGCTCTATAATAATAGATAATGTCATGGTTACAGGCTGAACAGAGCTCTATAATAATAGATAATGTCATGTTGACAGGCTGAACAGAGCTCTATAATAATAGATAATGTCATGGTTACAGGCTGAACAGAGCTCTATAATAATAGATAATGTCATGGTTACAGGATGAACACAGCTCTATAATAATAGATAATGTCATGTTTACAGGCTGAGCAGAGCTATATAATAATAGATAATGTCATGTTTACAGGCTGAGCAGAGCTATATAATAATAGATAATGTCATGTTTACAGGCTGAACAGAGATCTATAATAATAGATAATGGCATGTTGAGGCTGAACAGAGCTCTATAATAATAGATAATGTCATGGTTACAGGATGAACAGAGCTCTATAATAATAGATAATGTCATGGTTACAGGCTGAACAGAGCTCTATAATAATAGATAATGTCATGGTTACAGGCTGAACAGAGCTCTATAATAATAGATAATGTCATGGTTACAGGCTGAACAGAGCTCTATAATAATAGATAATGTCATGGTTACAGGCTGAACAGAGCTCTATAATAATAGATAATGTCATGTTGACAGGCTGAACAGAGCTCTATAATAATAGATAATGTCATGGTTACAGGCTGAACAGAGCTCTATAATAATAGATAATGTCATGGTTACAGGATGAACACAGCTCTATAATAATAGATAATGTCATGTTTACAGGCTGAGCAGAGCTATATAATAATAGATAATGTCATGTTTACAGGCTGAGCAGAGCTATATAATAATAGATAATGTCATGTTTACAGGCTGAACAGAGATCTATAATAATAGATAATGGCATGTTGAGGCTGAACAGAGCTCTATAATAATAGATAATGTCATAGTTACAGGTTGAACAGAGCTCTATAATAATAGATAATGTGGACTACAGTATTTCAATCAATGTCATAGGCTGCATTTGATCCATTGTTATTAATGTAGGTTATTAATGTAGGTTCGCCAGGTTCGATCCCGGGCTGTGTCCGGGGAGAAAAAGGAAACCAACAAAGTGCCGTAACTGCCAATATAAAGGAAACACTTGAGCAAACGAGGGATACGAAGTATTCGTTATGGTGTGATGTGCCTTTTACTGAGGAGTGGCTTTTGACTGACGACTCTACCATAAAGGCCTGATTTATAGGGAGTGCTGCAGAGATGGTTGTCCTTCTGGAAGGTTCTCCCATCTCCACAGAGGAACTAGAGCTTTGTCAGAGTGACCATCGTGTTCTTGGTCACCTCCCTGACCAAGGCCCTTCTCCAACAAATACTGAGCTACAGGTAACTGGTCAAATTTGATCCATTGTTATTAATGTAGGTTATTAATGTAGGTTCGCCAGGTTCGATCCCGCGCTGTGTCCGGGGAGAAAAAGGAAACCAACAAAGTGTCGTAACTGCCAATATAAAGGAAACCCCGACATAAAGTGTGTTGAGCCCCGACAACGGCTTCAGTGTGCCTTGGCCTTTAGGAGATTAAACACTTCATTAGAATTGTTTGGAAAATACTCTTCATAACTTGAATTTCTCCGAATGCTTTCATGATATTTAAATCCTAGGCATTTGGTTCCCAAATGGCAAGGAGGGATTTCTCTGATGGGCCTTGTCATTTCTGCCTTGATAAATGCTAGGCTTTTGGTTCCCAAATGGCAAGGAGGGATTTCTCTGATGGGCCTTGTCATTTCTGTCTTGATAATGCTAGGCTTTTGGTTCCCAAATGGCAAGGAGGGGTTTCTCTGATGGGCCTTGTCATTTCTGCCTTGATAATGCTTTGCTCAACTGTAAGGTTTGTTCAAATTTTACATTTGATTTTTCAATATTGCTATTTTTCCTTCTCTCTCTCTCTCATTATTACTTGAGGGTTCCCATGTTTTAGGTTATTCAGAAACAACGTCTAACTTTCTGATAAAGCCTAGAACTCAACAAAGTACTGAGTAAAGGGTCTGAATACTTCCCGAAAAACTAGTGTTTTTCCAATGTTGTAGTATGGGCATGTTATACATTACAATGTTAATGACAGTGGAATAGGTGTCAGACGTGACACATTTTCTATCATCCGATTTCGCTTCAACATTAACTGTAATATAGAAGTAGCAATTATGTTAACCCATATTTTAAATTGGCAGAATATGGTCATCACACTGGATTAATGATATACTGAAAACATATCAGACTCAATTAGATCGTCCTGTGCGTCATGACGTCATAAACACATCTTGGATTGATAATTTAACATTTCCTAAACAGCGCCAACAGTCTACTGCAGCCTCACTCTACCCGTGATGTCAAAGCAATTTATGATAAGGTGCGAAAATGAACTAAACGATTTGGTATCACTTTGATTACGGAAGATTAAATAAGTGTGAGGCAAACTGTTTGCTTGGAATAATTTGTAGCTGTCGTTTCTATCAGAGCATTAGAGAACATCCTAATCAGTTTCCCCTCCCAGAAAACACGCGGTACCATAAAGTGTTGTCACTTCGCTTAAAACAATTCACACGGAAGTTTTGCGAATTCCGGCTCACTTGACCGCAGTCTTGAACATGACACATTAGTTCAACAACTACAGAGTTTGTTCCACTGTTTTTAAAATAGCACTTACTAGCGTTAATCAGATCTCCAGTCTCCTCCAATGGGACAGTAATCTCCCCCTCCTCCTCCTCCTTCATTCCACAAACTGCATCCTCCTCCTTCACTCTAAAAGCTTCTTCCTCTTTCACGTCTTTCTCCTCTTCTTTCACTGTAACAGCCTCACCCTCTACTTCTTCTTTCACTGTAACAGCCTCATCTTCCTTCTCCTCTTTCACTGTAACAGCCTCCTCTTCCTTCTCCTCTTTCACGAGAACATCTTTCTCTGTCCAGCAGACCTCCTCTTCTTTAGCAGGGAGGGAGTAGCTTAGTGAGCTCATGGTCGAGGATGTTAGCAAGCTAGTTAGCATTAGCCGAGTGAGCCGAGCTAAACACGTAAATAGTAAATTAAATAGAGTAACTAGTAAATACGCAGACAGTGTGTTTAAAACACCGAGGTTAATATGAACCAAAATGGCCTAAAGCGCTTCAATGTTTTGGTTTTATGTTGGCTAGCACGCTACCGAGGTGGCTGAAGTGTTGTTGAAGAAAAAACATCCCGTCCCGTACATTATACGTCACGAATGAAGCATCACCTGAAAGACTCTCATCGCCACCTGCTGACTGGAGTGGGTAACACAGTTGAACAAAAACAACATTCTGGCAAAACAATGTAAACTAATAATTGTTAAATAACCAGTTATCTTACTTCTTACAGATAATAATTTCCTCTACGCAAATGTAGAGGCTGAATAGGGAGGGATAAGTACATTATTAACAAACCTGTTACAAATAAACCATGTTATGGCAAACCCTGTTATAAGATACCCCCCCCCCCCCCTCCCATAAATGACTACAGCTTTATACACGTTTTTTAAAGGTGACATAAGTAATGGCGAGAAACAATAAGAAACTCCCACACCGCTCCTGAAAGTGCCACCGCTCTCAATTAAACGTATCCGCCGCAAGGCCTTCGTCAGAGCTTTAGTGAGTTAAAAAAAAAAAATTGCACCCGTATTTAGACATAGCCACACCCACATCCGTTCCACGCATCCAATGGGGTTGGAGGGAAAACAAGCATCAGGAAAGAAGTGCTACCAAATATAACAACGTGCATTTCATAAATATTCTAATCCAGTGTGAACATAAACACTTCATAAACACGTCAACATAACACTTCATAAACACGTCAACATAACACTTCATAAACACGTCAACATAACATTTCATCAACACGTCAACATAACACTTCATCAACACGTCAACATAACACTTCATAAACACGTCAACATAACACAACATAACACTTCATCAACACGTCAACATAACACTTAATAAACACGTCAACATAACACTTCATCAACACGTCAACATAACACTTCATCAACACGTCAACATAACACTTCATCAACACGTCAACATAACACTTCATCAACACGTCAACATAACACTTCATAAACACGTCAACATAACACTTCATAAACACGTCAACATAACACAACATAACACTTCATCAACACGTCAACATAACACTTAATAAACACGTCAACATAACACTTCATCAACACGTCAACATAACACTTCATCAACACGTCAACATAACACTTCATAAACACGTCAACATAACACAACATAACACTTCATCAACACGTCAACATAACACTTAATAAACACGTCAACATAACACTTCATCAACACGTCAACATAACACTTCATAAACACGTCAACATAACACAACATAACACTTCATCAACACGTCAACATAACACTTCATAAACACGTCAACATAACACAACATAACACTTCATCAACACGTCAACATAACACTTAATAAACACGTCAACATAACACTTCATCAACACGTCAACATAACACTTCATAAACACGTCAACATAACACTTAATAAACACGTCAACATAACACTTCATCAACACGTCAACATAACACTTAATAAACACGTCAACATAACACTTCATCAACACGTCAACATAACACTTCATCAACACGACAACATAACACTTCATAAACACGTCTGTAAAACCAGGAGGAGGACATCGACCTATCCAGGAAGGTTCCATAAATCATTGGGTACAGCGCAGGAAAGAAACGTCAGAGTCGGCTGAGGTGGTGTGGCGGCATCAGTTCATGTTCACATTTACAACATAACATAACATGGGCATCACATCATTAAGACCTTTAGGGAATAATGTATGGAGGGTGAAAATATCAAAAAACATTCTCTTTTACTCAGAGTTATTTATATCTCCTCCCCTGTCTGATATCTAGACTTTCTCTACGCCACAAAATCTAAAAAGGTAGATGTTTTTGGTCATTAAAATGTTCTGGATAATCCCTGTCGTTTCTTCTAGTTTAAATTTTATGTTCACAAATTCTGTTTGAGAGACAGAGGTTTTACCAACATAACACAGCCAACTACATAACACAGCCCACAACATAACACAGCCCACAACATAACACAGCCCACAACATAACACAGCCCACAACATAACACAACCCACAACATAACACAGCCCACAACACAACACAACACACTACATAACACAGCCCACAACATAACACAACCCACAACATAACACAACCCACTACATAACACTACATAGCACAGCCCACAACATAACACAGCCCACAACATAACACAACCCACAACATAACACAACCCACTACATAACACTACATAACACAGCCCACAACATAACACAACCCACAACATAACACAGCCCACAACACAACACAGCCCACAACATAACACAACATAACACAGCCCACAACATAACACAGCCCACAACATAACACAGCCCACAACATAACACAGCCCACAACATAACACAGCCCACAACATAACACAACCCATAACACAACCCACAACATAACACAGCCCTCAGCATAACACAACCCACAACATAACACAGCCCACAACATTACACAACCCACAACACAACACAGCCCACAACATAACACAACCCACAACATAACACAGCCCACAACATAACACAACCCAACACAACCCACAACATAACACAGCCCACAACATAACACAGCCCACAACATAACAAAACACAACCCAACACAGCCCACAACATAACACAACCCACAACATAACACAGCCCACAACATAACACAACCCATAACACAACCCACAACATAACAAAGCCCACAACATAACACAACCCATAACACAACCCACAACATAACACAGCCCACAACATAACACAACCCATAACACAACCCACAACATAACACAACCCACAACACAGCCCACAACATAACACAACCCATAACACAACCCACAACATAACACAACCCACAACATAACACAACCCACAGCATAACACAGCCCACAACACAACACAGCCCACAACACAACACAGCCCACTACATAACACAACCCATAACACAACCCACAACATAACACAACCCATAACACAGCCCTCAGCATAACACAACCCACAACATAACACAGCCCACAACATTATACAACCCACAACATAACACAACCCACAACATAACACAGCCCACAACATAACACAACCCAACACAACCCACAACATAACACAGCCCACAATATAACACAGCCCACAACATAACACAGCCCACAACACAACACAGCCCACAACATAACACAGCCCACAACATAACACAACCCACAACATAACACAACCCACAACACATCCCACTACATAACACAGCCCACAACATAACACAACATAACACACCATAACACAACCCACAACATAACACAGCACACAACACAACACAGCCCACAACACAACACAACCCACAACATAGCACAGTCCACAACATAACACAGCCCACAACATAACACAGTCCACAACATAACACAACATAACACAGCCCACTACATAACACAGCCCACAACATAACACAGTCGACAACATAACAAAACATAACACAGCCCACAACATAACACAGCCCATAAAACAACCCACAACACAGCCCACAACATAACACAACCCACAACATAACACAACATAACACAGCCCACTACATAACACAACATAACACAACATAACACAACATAACACAGCCCATAACACAACCCACAACACAGCCCACAACATAACACAACCCACAACATAACACAACATAACACAGCCCACAACATAACACAGCCCACAACACAACACAGCCCACAACATAACACAACCCACAACATAGCACAACATAACACAACATAACACAACCCACAACATAACACAGCACATAACACAGCCCACAACACAGCCCACAACATAACACAGTCCACAACACAACCCACAACATAACACAACCCACAACATAGCACAACCCACAACATAACACAGCCCACAACACAACACAACACACTACATAACACAGCCCACAACATAACACAACCCACAACATAACACAACCCACTACATAACACTACATAGCACAGCCCACAACATAACACAGCCCACAACATAACACAACCCACAACATAACACAACCCACTACATAACACTACATAACACAGCCCACAACATAACACAGCCCACAACATAACACAACCCACAACATAACACAGCCCACAACACAACACAGCCCACAACATAACACAACATAACACAGCCCACAACATAACACAACCCATAACACAACCCACAACCCACAACATAACACAGCCCTCAGCATAACACAACCCACAACATAACACAGCCCACAACATTACACAACCCACAACACAACACAGCCCACAACATAACACAACCCACAACATAACACAGCCCACAACATAACACAACCCAACACAACCCACAACATAACACAGCCCACAACATAACAAAACACAACCCAACACAACCCACAACATAACACAGCCCACAACATAACACAACCCACAACATAACACAGCCCACAACATAACACAACCCATAACACAACCCACAACATAACACAGCCCACAACATAACACAACCCATAACACAACCCACAACATAACACAACCCACAACATAACACAGCCCACAACATAACACAACCCATAACACAACCCACAACATAACACAGCCCACAACATAACACAACCCACAACACAACACAACATAACACACCATAACACAACCCACAACATAACACAACCCACAACATAACACAGCCCACAACACAACACAGCCCACAACACAACACAACATAACACACCATAACACAACCCACAACATAACACAGCCCACAACACAACACAGCACACAACACAGCCCACAACATAACACAGCCCACAACACAACACAGCACACAACACAACACAGCCCACAACATAACACAGCCCACACCATAACACAACCCACAACATAACACAACCCACAACACAACACAACACAACATAACACAACATAACACAACCCACAACATAACACAGCCCACAACACAACACAGCACACAACACAACACAGCCCACAACACAACACAACCCACAACATAACACAGCCCACAACATAACACAACCCAACACAACCCACAACATAACACAGCCCACAACACAACACAGCACACAACACAACACAGCCCACAACACAACACAACCCACAACATAACACAGCCCACAACATAACACAGCCCACAACATAACACAGCCCACAACATAACACAGCCCACAACATAACACAGTCCACAACATAACACAACATAACACAGCCCACAACATAACACAGCCCATAAAACAACCCACAACACAGCCCACAACATAACACAACCCACAACATAACACAACATAACACAGCCCACTACATAACACAACATAACAAAACATAACACAGCCCATAACACAACCCACAACACAACCCACAACATAACACAACCCACAACATAACACAACATAACACAGCCCACAACATAACACAGCCCACAACACAACACAGCCCACAACATAACACAACATAGCACTACATAACACAACATAACACAGCCCACTACATAACACTACATAACACAACATAACACAACATAACACAACCCACAACATAACACAGCACACAACACAGCCCACAACATAACACAGCCCACAACACAGCCCACAACATAACACAGCCCACAACACAACCCACAACATAACACAACCCACAACATAGCACAACCCACAACATAACACAGCCCACAACATAACACAGCCCACAACATAACACAGCCCACAACACAACACAACATAACACAACCCACAACATAACACAGCCCACAACATAACACAACATAACACAGCCCACAACATAACACAGCCCACAACATAACACAACCCACAACATATCACAACCCACAACATAACACAGCCCACAACACAACACAGCCCACAACACAACACAACCCACAACATAACACAGCCCACAACACAACACAGCCCACAACACAACACAACCCACAACATAACACAGCCCACAACACAACACAGCCCACAACACAACACAACCCACAACATAACACAACCCACAACATAACACAACTCGACCAGCTTCATGAGGTAGTCACCTGGAATGCATTTCAATTAACAGGTGTGCCTTGTTAAAAGTTAATTTGTGAAATTTCTTAATGCGTTTTGAGCCAATCAGTTGTGTTGTGACAAGGTAGGGGGGAAGACAGCCCTATTTGGTAAAAGACCAAGTCCATATTATGGCAAGAACATCTCAAATAAGCAAAGAGAAGCAACAGTCAATCATTACTTTAAGACATGAAGGTCAGTCCATCATTACTTTAAGACATGAAGGTCAGTCCATCATTACTTTAAGACATGAAGGTCAGTGAACCCGGAACATTTCAACCATTAAAGGAAAAGAGAAAAACAAGAAATATTCTCAATCAAAAACAACAGTCAAAGCCTCTATATTCTCTCATGAAAAACTCCCTAGAAAGGCCAAAACATAGGAAGAAACCTAGAGAGGAACCAGGCTATGTGGGATGGCCTGTCCTCTTCTGTCTGTGCCGGGTGGAGATTATAACAAAGCCTCTATATTCTCTCATGTGATTTCAGGTCCTCTAACACACATCAATAAAAGCTTGATGATGAGTTGGTTATTTGAATCAGCTGTGCTAGGGCACAAACCAAAACCTGCCCCCCAGAAAACACATCCACAAACACAATACTTTATAATACATGCAGGAGGGGAAACACTGGAAAGTCAATACACAAGACACAATCAGAGTCTCTGGGGACTACTGTCCCACCATGTATTGGGACTTCATCTGTCCTCTGTTCCACTGTTCAGCCTTCATCTGTCCTATGTCCTACTGTTCAGCCTACATCTGTCCCACTGTTCAGTCTTCATCTGTCCTACTGTTCAGCCTACATCTGTCCCACTGTTCAGTTTACATCTGTCCTATGACCCACTGTTCAGCCTACATCTGTCCTATGTCCCACTGTTCAGCCTACATCTGTCCTATGACCCACTGTTCAGCCTACATCTGTCCTATGACCCACTGTTCAGCATACATCAATCCTATGACCTACTGTTCAGCCTACATCTGTCCTATGTCCCACTGTTCAGTCTACATCTGTCCTATGACCCACTGTTCAGCCTACATCTGTCCTATGACCCACTGTTCAGCAGCCTTTATCTGTCCCATGTCCCACTGTTCAGCAGCCTACATCCTTATCTCCTGTGTGTATTCTCTCATGTCTTCTCATGTGTCCTAACCAGGCAAAACTCTTTTTACATTGGGAGCAGTGGTAGGGCTTGTCTCCTGTGTGTATTCTCTCATGCTCTTTCAGGTGTTCGTTCCGGTTAAAACTCTTTCCACACTGGGAGCAGTGATGAGGTTTTCCCCCTGTGTGTGTTCTCTCATGTCTTTTCAGGCACCCTGATGCGGAAAAACTCTTTCCACACTGGAAGCATTGGAAAGATTTATCGCCTGTGTGTATTCTCTCATGCATTTTCAGGTCCCCTAACTGGTTAAAACCCTTTACACAGTGGGAGCAGTGGTACGGCTTCTCTTGCTTCTGCACTGTGTGTATTCTTTCATGCTCTTTCAGGGATTCTTTCCGGTTAAAACTCTTTCCACATTGGGAGCAGTGGTAGGGCTTCTCCCCTGTGTGTATCCTCTCGTGCACTTTCAGGTGTCCTAACTGGGTAAAACTCTTTCCACACTGGGAGCAGTGATGAGGCTTCTCTCCTGTGTGTGTCCTCTCATGTCGTTTCAGGCTCGCTAACAAGGAAAAACTTTTTCCACACTGGGAGCATTGGAAAGGCTTCTCCCCTGTGTGTATTCTCTCATGTCGTTTCAGGTCCCTTACATGGTTAAAACCCTTTCCACAGTGGGAACAGTTGTGTTGTTTTGCCGGTTTGGACGTCTCTGGTTCCTCTGAGTCTGGTCTTTCTCCTGCCAAAGACAGAGTGTTTATTTAAATAGAGAACTGAATGAAACCTCCACAACTCTCTTGCTAGGAGGTTAAATCTAAATCAGATCCCTCAATAATTTAAAATAAAAGATGTAGAGTTCCAACTAGAATCTTGCTCTCATGGAATGTTGTGTTTTTAGGCTGAGCAGAGCTCTATAATAATAGATAATGTCATGTCTTCAGGCTGAGCATAGCTCTATAATTATAGATAATGTCATGTTTATAGGCTGAGCAGAGCTCTATAATAATAGATAATGTCGTGTCGTTAGGCTGAGCAGAGCTCTATAATAATATACAGTGCCTTGCGAAAGTATTCGGCCCCCTTGAACTTTGCGACCTTTTGCCACATTTCAGGCTTCAAACATAAAGATATAAAACTGTATTTTTTTGTGAAGAATCAACAACAAGTGGGACACAATCATGAAGTGGAACGACATTTATTGGATATTTCAAACTTTTTTAACAAATCAAAAACTGAAAAATTGGGCGTGCAAAATTATTCAGCCCCTTTACTTTCAGTGCAGCAAACTCTCTCCAGAAGTTCAGTGAGGATCTCTGAATGATCCAATGTTGACCTAAATGACTAATGATGATAAATACAATCCACCTGTGTGTAATCAAGTCTCCGTATAAATGCACCTGCACTGTGATAGTCTCAGAGGTCCGTCAAAAGCGCAGAGAGCATCATGAAGAACAAGGAACACACCAGGCAGGTCCGAGATACTGTTGTGAAGAAGTTTAAAGCCGGATTTGGATACAAAAAGATTTCCCAAGCTTTAAACATCCCAAGGAGCACTGTGCAAGCGATAATATTGAAATGGAAGGAGTATCAGACCACTACAAATCTACCAAGACCTGGCCGTCCCTCTAAACTTTCAGCTCATACAAGGAGAAGACTGATCAGAGATGCAGCCAAGAGGCCCATGATCACTCTGGATGAACTGCAGAGATCTACAGCTGAGGTGGGAGACTCTGTCCATAGGACAACAATCAGTCGTATATTGCACAAATTTGGCCTTTATGGAAGAGTGGCAAGAAGAAAGCAATTTCTTAAAGATATCCATAAAAAGTGTTGTTTAAAGTTTGCCACAAGCCACCTGGGAGACACACCAAACATGTGGAAGAAGGTGCTCTGGTCAGATGAAACCAAAATTGAACTTTTTGGCAACAATGCAAAACGTTATGTTTGGCGTAAAAGCAACACAGCTCATCACCCTGAACACACCATACCTACTGTCAAACATGGTGGTGGCAGCATCATGGTTCTGGCCTGCTTTTCTTCAGCTGGGACAGGGAAGATGGTTAAAATTGATGGGAAGATGGATGGAGCCAAATACAGGACCATTCTGGAAGAAAACCTGATGGAGTCTGCAAAAGACCTGAGACTGGGACGGAGATTTGTCTTCCAACAAGACAATGATCCAAAACATAAAGCAAAATCTACAATGGAATGGTTCAAAAATAAACATATCCAGGTGTTAGAATGGCCAAGTCAAAGTCCAGACCTGAATCCAATCGAGAATCTGTGGAAAGAACTGAAAACTGCTGTTCACAAATGCTCTCCATCCAACCTCACTGAGCTCGAGCTGTTTTGCAAGGAGGAATGGGAAAAAATGTCAGTCTCTCGATGTGCAAAACTGATAGAGACATACCCCAAGCGACTTACAGCTGTAATCGCAGCAAAAGGTGGCGCTACAAAGTATTAACTTAAGGGGGCTGAATAATTTTGCACGCCCAATTTTTCAGTTTTTGATTTGTTAAAAAAGTTTGAAATATCCAATAAATGTCGTTCCACTTCATGATTGTGTCCCACTTGTTGTTGATTCTTCACAAAAAAATACAGTTTTATATCTTTATGTTTGAAGCCTGAAATGTGGCAAAAGGTCGCAAAGTTCAAGGGGGCCGAATACTTTCGCAAGGCACTGTATATTGTAGACTACAGTATTTCAATCAATGTCATAGGCTGCATTTGATCCATTGTTATTAATGTTTTGTTGGTGGCCCACTCTTTGATGGTAAACACATCTTACAGACTGTGACATTCTAGTGTTAGCACGAGTTTAATCGGACTCCGTACGCCAGAGTCACATAGTATCCCTTTAACAATTCCTATATTTAAAAACAACATATTCAATGTAAAACTTGAGCAGAACGTGTGGGGGGATTGGGGGATTTTAACCAAATGTCATCCATAGAAGAAGTGTCCTTTGAGGGGAAGGATTGTTGCCATGTATTCAGGTCCAAAATGATCCATGGGGCCTCCCGAGTGGCACAGCGGTCTAAGGCACTGCAGTGCTTGAGGCATCACTACAGAGCCAGGTTCGATCCCGGGCAGAGTCCGGGGAGAAAAAGGAGGTAAAAAAAATGATCCATTGGTAAGGAAATTAATAATAATGGCTACAGGTAACTGCCCAAGTAAAGGAATCCCCAACATAAAGAGTCATAATTACCAAAATAAAGGAATCCCCAACATAAAGAGTCATAATTACCAAAATAAAGGAATCCCCAACATAAAGAGTCATAATTACCAAAATAAAGGAATCCCCAACATAAAGAGTCATAACTACCAAAATAAAGGAATCCCCAACATAAAGAGTCATAACTACCAAAATAAAGGAATCCCCAACATAAAGAGTCATAACTACCAAAATAAAGGAATCCCCAACATAACGAGTCATAACTACCAAAATAAAGGAATCCCCAACATAAAGAGTCATAATTACCAAAATAGTAGGAAATGTAACCAATCACAGCCCTTCTTTGACCTGCAGAGGGCAAGATTTTTTAATACATTTTTTACATTCATTATGTTGGTACGGCTTACCAAATGGATCATATCTCTAAAAGTAGCAGAGATTCAACTCTGAATCTTTGACATGTCCATAGAGTATATTATGCTCAACAATAGATTGAAAAATTAGGTCCCAAAAAATTGTATTATTTCAATATTAATGATTATATGTTTCAATATGAATAAATACATGTAAGAAATGTAAAGCAGGTGTCTAATGACACCAATTCCCATCTTTGAATTTTTGCTTTGCAGCATCTACAGATTAAACATTATGGAGTCTTAAAGGAGGACTGTAACATCTAATGATGAAACATTATGGAGTCTTAAAGGAGGACTGTACCATCTAATGATGAAACATTATGGAGTCTTAAAGGAGGACTGTAGCATCTAATGATGAAACATTATGGAGTCTTAAAGGAGGACTGTAGCATCTAATGATGAAACATTATGGAGTCTTAAAGGAGGACTGTAGCATCTAATGATGAAACATTATGGAGTCTTAAAGGAGGACTGTAGCATCTAATGATGAAACATTATGGAGTCTTAAAGGAGGACTGTAGCATCTAATGATGAAGCATTATGGAGTCTTAAAGGAGGACTGTAGCATCTAATGATGAAACATTATGGAGTCTTAAAGGAGGACTGTAGCATCTAATGATGAAACATTATGGAGACTTAAAGGAGGACTGTAGCATCTAATGATGAAACATTATGGAGTCTTAAAGGAGGACTGTAGCATCTAATGATGAAACATTATGGGGTCTTAAAGGAGGACTGTAGCATCTAATGATGAAGCATTATGGAGTCTTAAAGGAGGACTGTAGCATCTAATGATGAAACATTATGGAGTCTTAAAGGAGGACTGTAGCGTCTAATGATGAATCATTATGGAGTCTTAAAGGAGGACTGTAGCATCTAATGATGAAACATTATGGAGTCTTAAAGGAGGACTGTACCATCTAATGATGAAACATTATGGAGTCTTAAAGGAGGACTGTACCATCTAATGATGAAACATTATGGAGTCTTAAAGGAGGACTGTAACATCTAATGACGAAACATTATGGAGTCTGAAAGGAGGACTGTAGCATCTAATGATGAAATATTATAGAGTCTTAAAGGAGGACTGTAACATCTAATGATGAAACATTATGGAGTCTTAAAGGAGGACTGTACCATCTAATGATGAAACATTATGGAGTCTTAAAGGAGGACTGTAGCATCTAATGATGAAACATTATGGAGTCTTAAAGGAGGACTGTAGCATCTAATGATGAAACATTATGGAGTCTTAAAGGAGGACTGTAGCATCTAATGATGAAACATTATAGAGTCTTAAAGGAGGACTGTAGCATCTAATGATGAAACATTATGGAGTCTTAAAGGAGGACTGTAGCATCTAATGATGAAGCATTATGGAGTCTTAAAGGAGGACTGTAGCATCTAATGATGAAACATTATGGAGTCTTAAAGGAGGACTGTAGCATCTAATGATGAAACATTATGGAGACTTAAAGGAGGACTGTAGCATCTAATGATGAAACATTATGGAGTCTTAAAGGAGGACTGTAGCATCTAATGATGAAACATTATGGGGTCTTAAAGGAGGACTGTAGCATCTAATGATGAAGCATTATGGAGTCTTAAAGGAGGACTGTAGCATCTAATGATGAAACATTATGGAGTCTTAAAGGAGGACTGTAGCGTCTAATGATGAATCATTATGGAGTCTTAAAGGAGGACTGTAGCATCTAATGATGAAACATTATGGAGTCTTAAAGGAGGACTGTACCATCTAATGATGAAACATTATGGAGTCTTAAAGGAGGACTGTACCATCTAATGATGAAACATTATGGAGTCTTAAAGGAGGACTGTAACATCTAATGACGAAACATTATGGAGTCTGAAAGGAGGACTGTAGCATCTAATGATGAAATATTATAGAGTCTTAAAGGAGGACTGTAGCATCTAATGATGAAACATTATGGAGTCTTAAAGGAGGACTGTAGCACCTAATGATGAAACATTATGGAGTCTTAAAGGAGGACTGTAAAATCTAAAGATGAAACATTATGGAGTCTTAAAGGAGGACTGTAACATCTAATGATGAAACATTATGGAGTCTTAAAGGAGGACTGTAGCATCTAATGATGAAACATGGAGTCTTAAAGGAGGACTGTAGCATCTAATGATGAAACATTATGGAGTAGGCAAAGAGTGTCTTTTTCAAAAATATGAGTTTCTGTGCACCGGGACCCCGGGTTACCTGAACGAGCACCGGGACCCCGGGTTACCAGAACGAGCACCGGGACCCCGGGTTACCTGAACGAGCACCGGAACCCCGGGTTACCAGAACGAGCACCGGGACCCCGGGTTACCTGAATGAGCACCGGGACCCCGGGTTACCAGAACGAGCACCGGGACCCCGGGTTACCAGAACGAGCACCGGGACCCCGGGTTACCTGAACGAGAGCATCAGAATGGTCCTTGAGTATCGTTTCCTGTCCAGCCCCGTTAAGGTGATGCTGAACGAGCACCGGGACCCCGGGTTATCAGAATGATAGCATCAGAAAGGTCCTTGAGTATCGTTTCCTGTCCAGCCCCGTTAAGGTGATGCTGTGCTTCATAGAACCGTAAGCAGCAGTCATCGTTAGAAGTGGATTGGCAGTACAGGGTGATTCCACACCATCATGGTTCGAATAATGTGTGTGGTATCTCTGCCAAATTCTCACATAGAAACTTAAAACGGGGCGGAAATATGTTTTACATTTGTATCACAAACCCTTTTCTGACAACATCAGGATGAAAGTGGGTCATTTTAGGCCAAAACATGCCCCCCCCTCCTGTAAGACCCTGTGATCCATGAACGACACAGACAACATCCCGTCATTATGATCCTTATAATGTGCTCTAACACGTCGAGTATGGCTACATTCTGAAATGCACATTTTCACATAAATCTATTCAATCTTAAACGTTAATATTAATTAGGGAAGCGTGATATATCGGTAAGAATATATTTTTTTAAATCGGCCAATATTAACTAAAAATGCCAAAAAAACGATGTCAAAGATGACCTACATACCTATATAACGTAGGTAGATGACCTACATACCTATATAACGTAGGTATATGACCTGTATAACGTAGGTAGATGACCTACATACCTATATAACGTAGGTGTATGACCTGTATAACGTAGGTAGATGACGTAATCACGCCACGAAAAATACAGCGCTACACAGAACAAAAGCAGAAAAATACTAAGCGCACACTTCATCTACCTACGTCACTTCCAACAACTGAACAAGTTCATGTCCAGTAGTCATTTGAAAGTGAAATACATTTTCAGCGAGACAACTCAAGGAAGAGAGGCCACGGACCGACTGAGCTGAAACTTCCCTGCTTCTATGATGTATGATGAAATCCTGGTTGAGAATGAAACGACTGAACAAATTAACAACAAAACAGCACAGCACAGTAAGTGAAAAAAATAGGTTTTAATTATGTTTTTACTGGTAATGGGGACATACGTAAATGCCAACAAAATAACCTTTCGGTCAGTGTGTTTGTTTAAACTATTGAACTGTATTAGAAGGCTTAAAAGGCCGCTAAAATGTTTAGTATCGGTAATAGGTAAAGGTTTTTTTGGGCAAAGAAAATAACGGATATCGGGACAAAAATGTAATATCGGTGCATAATATTAATATCGCAAAAGTAGCCTTTTGATTTCACTTATTTGTACACATATGGGCTGGAACAAGACTTGACAAATGTCCAGGGTCCCTGGTACTTTAAAAGGGTATCACCCATTTTATAAATATACTTAAAACAAATATAAACCATGTAAAGTGTTGGGTCCCACCTTTCACGAGCTGAAATAAAAAGATCCCTGAAAAACTTGTATTGCAGATAATGCTGATCGAGATGTTTAAAGAGCATCCGACTCGGTCTCCGCATCAGAAAACACGCGGTACCATAAAGCGTCGTGTATTCACATTGGAAAATTAATGTCGTTTTGGTGTCCCCAAAATGCAATAACAACTTTCGGAATGATCTCGGTGTAAGAAAATGCAGGCGGAAACAGAAGAGTGGGTGGCTTGACAGCGTTTTTGCGAATGTCGGCAGTCTTTAACACGACACATTAGTAACACAGTTCAACAACTACACAGTCAGAAAAACTCTGGACAGAAACAGTCTGATAGAAACACAGTGTTTTTAAAATAGTACTTACTCGTGTTAATCAGATCTCCAGTCTTCCCTTCCTCCTCCAACGTGACAGTTATCTCCCCCTCCTCCTCCTCCATTCCAAAAACTGCATCCTCCTCTTTCACTCTTAAAGATTCTTCCTCTTCTTTCACTGTAACTTCTTCCTCTTTCACGTCTTTCTCCTCTTCTTTCACTGTAACAGCTTCACCCTCTACTTCTTGTTTAACTGTAACAGCCTCACCCTCTACTTCTTGTTTAAATATAACAGCCTCCTCTTCCTTCTCCTCTTTCACGAGAACATCTTTCTCCGTCCAGCAGACCTCCTCTTCTTTAGCAGGGAGGGAGTAGCTTAGTGAGTTCATGGTCGAGGATGTTAGCTAGTAAGCTAGTTAGCATTAGCCGAGTGTTACTTAGCCAGATAGCTAATAACGTAAATGCTAAATTAAAATGCCTATTTACTAGTTAACGTTACTCTGACAGTGTGTTTAAAACACTGAGGTTAATATACTTTGCCTAAAGAGCTTCAATGTTGTGGTTTTATGTTGGCTATAGCACGCTACCGAGGTGGATGAATTGTTGTTGTTGAAAAAACATCCCGTCCCGTAAATTATACGTCACGCAAGAAGCATCACCTGAAAGTCTCATATCGCCGCCTGCTGACTGGAGTGGGTAACACAGTTGAACAAAAACATTCTGGAAAACAACGTAAACAAATAATTGTTAAATAACCAGTTCTCTTACTTCTTACAGATAATTTCCTTTACGCAGATATAGAAGCGGAATAGAGATTTGTACATTATGATAAATCCTGTTATAGTAAACCCTGTTATAGTCAACCCTGTTATGATCAACCCTGTCATGATCAACCCTGTCATGATCAACCCTGTCATGATCAACCCTGTCATGGTCAACCCTGTTATAGTAAACCCTGTTATAGTAAACCCTGTTATGATCAACCCTGTCATGATCAACCCTGTCATGGTCAACCCTGTTATAGTAAACCCTGTTATAGTAAACCCTGTCATGAATAAACCCTGTCATGATCAACCCTGTCATGATCAACCCTGTCATGATCAACCCTGTCATGATCAACCCTGTCATGGTCAACCCTGTTATAGTAAACCCTGTTATAGTAAACCCTGTTATGATCAACCCTGTCATGATCAACCCTGTCATGATCAACCCTGTCATGAATAAACCCTGTCATGATCAACCATGTCATGATCAACCCTGTCATGATCAACACTGTCATGATCAACCCTGTCATTAATAAACCTTGTCATTAATCAACCCTGTCATGATCAACCCTGCCATGAATAAACCCTGTCATGATCAACCCTGTCATGAATAAACCCTGTCATGATCAACCCTGTCATGATCAATCCTGTCATGATCAACCCTGTCATTAATAAACCTTGTCATTAATAAACCCTGTCATTAATAAACCCTGTCATGTTCAACCCTGTCATTAATAAACCCTGTCATGTTCAACCCTGTCATGATCAACCCTGTCATTAATAAACCCTGTCATTAATAAACCCTGTCATGTTCAACCCTGTCATTAATAAACCTTGTCATTAATAAACCCTGTCATGTTCAACCCTGTCATGTTCAACCCTGTCATTAAACCCTGTCATTAATAAACCCTGTCATTAATAAACCCTGTCATTAATAAACCCTGTCATTAATAAACCCTGTCATTAATAAACCCTGTTATTAATAAACCCTGTCATTAATCAACCCTGTCATGATCAACCCTGTCATTAATAAACCCTGTCATTAATAAACCCTGTCATGTTCAACCCTGTCATTAATAAACCTTGTCATTAATAAACCCTGTCATGTTCAACCCTGTCATTAAACCCTGTCATTAATAAACCCTGTCATTAATAAACCCTGTCATTACTAAACCCTGTCATTAATAAACCCTGTCATAATCAACCCTGTCATTAATAAACCCTGTTATTAATAAACCATGTCTTGTTCAACCCTGTCATTAATAAACCCTGTCATTAATAAACCCTGTCATGTTCAACCTTGTCATTAATAAACCCTGTCATAATCAACCCTGTCATTAATAAACCCTGTCATTAATAAACCCTGTCATTAATAAACCCTGTCATTAATAAACCCTGTCATGTTCAACCCTGTCATTAATAAACCCTCTCATTAATAAACCCTGTCATGTTCAACCCTGTCATTAATAAACCTTGTCATTAATAAACCCTGTCATGTACAACCCTGTCATTAAACCCTGTTATTAATAAACCCTGTCATTAATAAACCCTGTCATTAATAAACCCTGTCATTAATAAACCCTGTCATTAATAAACCCTGTCATTAATAAACCCTGTTATTAATAAACCCTGTCATTAATCAACCCTGTCATGATCAACCCTGTCATTACTAAACCCTGTCATTAATAAACCCTGTCATAATCAACCCTGTCATTAATAAACCCTGTTATTAATAAACCATGTCTTGTTCACCCCTGTCATTAATAAACCCTGTCATTAATAAACCCTGTCATTAATAAACCCTGTCATGTTCAACCTTGTCATTAATAAACCCTGTCATAATCAACCCTGTCATTAATAAACCCTGTCATTAATAAACCCTGTCATTAATAAACCTTGTCATTAATAAACCCTGTCATTAATAAACCCTGTCATAATCAACCCTGTCATGGTCAACTATCATAATAAACCCTGTCATTAATAAACCCTGTCATGATCAACCCTGTCATGGTCAACTGTCATAATAAACCCTATCATGATCGACCCTGATATAATCAACCCTGAGATGATAACAGGGTTGATCATAACTGGGTTTATTATGACGGTTGATCATGACATGAAATTATAGCCATTTGATTACCTGTTCAGGAGTCTTATGGTTTGGGGGTAAAATCTGTTGAGATGCCTTTTGGTCCTAGACTTGGCACTCCGGTACCGCTTGCCATGCGGTAGTAGAGAGAACAGTCTATGACTGGGGTGTCTGGGGTATTTGACAATTTTTTTGGCCTTCCTCTGACACCGCCTGGTGTAGAAGTCCTGGATGGCAGGCAGCTTTGCCCCAGTGATTTACTGGGCCGTTCGCACTACCCTCTGTAGCGCCTTGAAGTCGGAGGCCGAGCAGTTGCCGTACCAGGCAGTGATGCAGCCACACTCTCGATGTTGCAGCTGTAGAACCTTTTGAGGATCTGAGGACCCATGCCAAATCTTTTTAGTCTCCTGAGGGGGAATAGGTTTTGTTGTACAGCCCCGTCGTGGAGAATGGGGGTGTGCTCGGTCCTCCTTTTCCTGTAGTCCACAATCATCTCTTTAGTCTTGGTTACGCTGAGGGATCGGTTGTTATTCTGGCACCACCCAGCCAGGTGGCCTATAGGGAGGAGGTCTCTGACCTCCTCCCTATAGGCTGTCTCGTCGTTGTCGGTGATCAGGCTTACCACTGTTTTGTTGTCTGCAAACTTAATGATGGTTTTGGAGTCGTGCCTGGCCACACAGTCATGGGTGAACAGGGAGTAAAGGAGGGAACTGAGAAAGCACCCTTGAGGGGCTCCAGTGTTGAGGATCAGCGTGGCAGATGTGTTGTTACTTACTCTTACCACCTGGGGGTGGCCAGTCAGGAAGTCCAGGATCCAGTTCCAGAGGGAGGTGTTTAGTCCTAGGATCCTTAGCTTAGTGATGAGCTTTGAGGGAACTATGGTGTTGAACGCTGAGCAGTTGTCAATGAATAGCATTCTCACGTAGGTGTTCTGTCATGTATTGTCATGTTGTGTCCTGTTCCTGTTCTTTCTCTTCACCCTGTCTCCCTCTGCTGGTCGTATTAGGTTACCTTTTCTTCCCCTCTTTCCCCCAGCTGTTCCTTGTCTTCTCTAACTACCTCGTTCACCCCTTTTCCCACCTGTTCCCTTTTTCCCTCTGATTAGGTCCCTATATCTCTCTCTGTTTCTGCTTCTGTCTTTGTCGGATTCTCGTTTGTGTTACTCATGCCTGAACCAGACTATCGTCGTGTTTGCTGCAACCTTGTCCTGTCCTGTCGGAATCTGCATGTTCATCTAACCTTGTCCTGTCCTGTCGGAATCTGCCTGTCCATCTGAGCCTACGTGTGTTTCGTCATTAAAGAAACTCTGTTTTGTTAATTCGCTTTTGGGTCCTCATTCACGCACCTGACAGAAGAATCCGACCAAGAATGGACCCAGCGACTTCGGATCCTCTCCACTCAGCCGTCGAGATCCAGGGAGCGATGCTAGGCAGACACGAGCAGGAATTGTCTGCTGCTCGACATGCCGTTGAGACCCTGGCCACCCAAGTCTCCAACCTCACAGAACAGGTTCACCATCTCCGCCTCGATCCACCGGCCACTTCCAGGGCTTTCGAATCTCCGGAGCCCAGAATCAATAACCCGCCGTGTTACTCTGGGGAGCCCACTGAATGCCGCTCGTTCCTCACCCAGTGTGATATTGTGTTTTCTCTCCAGCCCAACACTTACTCCAGGAGCACTGCTCGTATCGCCTACGTCATATCTCTCCTTACTGGACGGGCTCGTGAGTGGGGCACGGCAATCTGGGAGGCAAGGGCTGAGTGTACTAACCAGTATCAGGACTTTAAGGAGGAGATGATACGGGTTTTTGATCGATCTGTTTTTGGGGAGGAGGCTTCCAGGGTCCTGTCTTCCCTATGTCAAGGTAATCGATCCATAACAGACTACTCTATTGAGTTTCGCACTCTTGCTGCCTCCAGTGGCTGGAACGAGCCGGCTTTGCTCGCTCGTTTTCTGGAGGGTCTCCGCGCAGAGGTAAAGGATGAGATTCTCTCCCGGGAGGTTCCTTCCAGCGTGGATTCCTTGATTGAACTCGCTATTCGCATTGAGCGACGGGTTGATCTTCGTCACCGAGCTCGTGGAAAGGAGCTTGCGTTCTCCGTTGCCCCCCTCTCCGCATCACTACCATCTTCCTCTGCCGGCTCGGGTGCTGAGCCTATGCAGCTGGGAGGTATCCGCATCTCGACTAAAGAGAGGGAACGGAGAATCACCAACCGCCTCTGTCTCTATTGCGGTTCCGCTGGTCATTTTGCCACTTCATGTCCAGTAAAAGCCAGAGCTCATCAGTAAGCGGAGGGCTACTGGTGAGCGCTACTACTCCTGTCTCTCCTTCAAGATCCTGCACTACCTTGTCGGTCCATCTACGCTGGACCGGTTCGTCAGCTTCCTGCAGTGCCTTGATAGACTCTGGGGCGGAGGGCTGTTTTATGGACGAGACCTGGGCTCGGGAACATGACATTCCTCTCAGACAGTTAAGGGAGCCCACGGCCTTGTTCGCCTTGGATGGTAGTCCTCTCCCCAGGATTCAGCGTGAGACGCTACCTTTAACCCTCACTGTCTCTGGTAATCATAGCGAAACCATTTCTTTTTTAATTTTTCGTTCACCTTTTACACCTGTTGTTTTGGGCCATCCCTGGCTAGTTTGTCATAATCCTTCTATTAATTGGTCTAGTAATTCTATCCTCTCCTGGAACGTCTCTTGTCATGTGAAATGTTTAATGTCTGCTGTCCCTCCTGTTTCCTCTGTCTCTTCTTCACAGGAGGAGCCTGGTGATTTGACAGGGGTGCCGGAGGAATATCACGATCTGCGCACGGTGTTCAGTCGGTCCAGGGCCACCTCTCTTCCTCCACACCGGTCGTATGATTGTAGTATTGATCTCCTTCCGGGAACCACTCCCCCCCGGGGTAGACTATACTCTCTGTCGGCTCCCGAACGTAAGGCTCTCGAAGATTATTTGTCTGTAGCTCTTGCCGCCGGTACCATAGTCCCCTCCTCCTCTCCCGCCGGAGCGGGGGTTTTTTTTGTTAAGAAGAAGGACGGGTCCCTGCGCCCCTGCATAGATTATCGAGGGCTGAATGACATAACAGTGAAGAATCGTTATCCGCTTCCTCTTATGTCTTCAGCCTTCGAGATCCTGCAGGGAGCCAGGTTTTGGACCTTCGTAACGCTTACCATCTCGTGCGCATCAGGGAGGGGGACGAGTGGAAGACGGCGTTTAACACTCCGTTAGGGCACTTTGAATACCGGGTTCTTCCTTTCGGCCTCGCTAACGCTCCAGCTGTCTTTCAGGCATTAGTCAATGATGTCCTGAGAGACATGCTGAACATCTTTGTTTTCGTTTACCTTGACGATATCCTGATTTTTTCACCGTCACTCCAGATCCATGTTCAGCACGTTCGACGTGTCCTCCAGCGCCTTTTAGAGAATTGTCTTTTTGTGAAGGCTGAGAAGTGCACTTTTCATGCCTCCTCCGTCACATTTCTCGGTTCTGTTATTTCCGCTGAAGGCATTAAGATGGATCCCGCTAAGGTCCAAGCTGTCATTGATTGGCCCGTCCCTAAGTCACGCGTCGAGCTGCAGCGCTTTCTCGGCTTCGCGAACTTCTATCGTCGTTTCATCCGTAATTTCGGTCAGGTGGCAGCTCCTCTCACAGCCCTTACTTCTGTCAAGACGTGCTTTAAGTGGTCCGTTTCCGCCCAGGGAGCTTTTGATCTCCTCAAGAATCGTTTTACATCCGCACCTATCCTTGTTACACCTGACGTCTCTAGACAGTTCGTTGTCGAGGTTGACGCGTCAGAGGTGGGCGTGGGAGCCATTCTTTCTCAGCGCTCTGACGACAAGGTCCATCCTTGCGCGTATTTTTCTCATCGCCTGTCGCCGTCGGAACGTAACTATGATGTGGGAAACCGCGAACTGCTCGCCATCCGCTTAGCCCTAGGCGAATGGCGACAGTGGTTGGAGGGGGCGACCGTTCCTTTTGTCGTTTGGACTGACCATAGGAACCTTGAGTACATCCGTTCTGCCAAACGACTTAATGCGCGTCAGGCGCGCTGGGCGCTGTTTTTCGCTCGTTTCGAGTTCGTGATTTCTTATCGTCCGGGCTCTAAGAACACCAAGCCTGATGCTTTCTCGTCTCTTCAGTTCTTCAGTAGCCTCCACTGACCCTGAGGGGATTCTCCCTGAGGGGCGTGTTGTCGGGTTGACTGTCTGGGGAATTGAGAGGCAGGTAAAGCAAGCACTCACTCACACTCCGTCGCCGCGCGCTTGTCCTAGGAACCTTCTTTTCGTTCCCGTTCCTACTCTTCTGGCCGTTCTTCAGTGGGCTCACTCTGCCAAGTTAGCCGGCCACCCTGGCGTTCGGGGTACGCTTGCTTCCATTCGCCAGCGTTTTTGGTGGCCCACCCGGGAGCATGACACGCGTCGTTTCGTGGCTGCTTGTTCGGTCTGCGCGCAGACTAAGTCCGGTAACTCCCCTCCTGCCGGCCGTCTCAGGCCGCTTCCCATTCCCTCTCGACCGTGGTCTCACATCGCCTTAGATTTTGTCACCGGACTGCCTTCGTCAGCGGGGAAGACTGTTATTCTTACGGTTGTCGATAGGTTCTCTAAGGCGGCTCATTTTATTCCCCTTGCTAAGCTTCCTTCTGCTAAAGAGACGGCACAAATCATCATCGAGAATGTTTTCAGAATTCATGGCCTTCCGTCAGACGTCGTTTCGGACAGAGGTCCGCAATTCACGTCTCAATTTTGGAGGGAGTTTTGCCGTTTGATTGGGGCTTCCGTCAGTCTCTCTTCCGGCTTTCACCCCCAGTCTAACGGTCAAGCAGAACGGGCCAATCAGACTATTGGTCGCATCTTACGCAGTCTTTCTTTTCGCAACCCTGCGTCTTGGTCAGAACAGCTCCCCTGGGCAGAATACGCCCACAACTCGCTTCCTTCGTCTGCGACCGGGCTATCTCCTTTTCAGAGTAGCCTCGGGTACCAGCCTCCGCTGTTCTCATCTCAGTTCGCCGAGTCCAGCGTCCCCTCCGCTCAGGCTTTTGTCCAACGTTGCGAGCGCACCTGGAAGAGGGTCAGGTCTGCACTTTGCCGTTATAGGGCGCAGACTGTGAGAGCTGCTAATAAGCGTAGAACTAAGAGTCCTAGATATTGTCGCGGTCAGAGAGTTTGGCTCTCCACTCAGAACCTTCCCCTTAAGACAGCTTCTCGCAAGTTGACCCCGCAGTTCATTGGTCCGTTCCGTATTTCTCAGATCATTAAGCCTGTCGCAGTGCGACTTCTTCTTCCGCGATATCTTCGTCGCGTCCACCCGGTCTTCCATGTCTCCTGTGTTAAGCCCGTTCTTCGCGCCCCCGCTCGTCTTCCCCCCCCCCCCATCCTTGTCGAGGGCGCACCTATCTACAGGGTCCGTAAGATTTTGGACATGCGTCCTCGGGGCCGTGGTCACCAGTACCTAGTGGATTGGGAGGGGTACGGTCCTGAGGAGAGGAGTTGGGTTCCCTCTCGGGACGTGCTGGACCGTTCGCTGATCGATGATTTCCTCCGTTGCCGCCAGGTTTCCTCCTCGAGTGCGCCAGGAGGCGCTCGGTGAGTGGGGGGGTACTGTCATGTATTGTCATGTTGTGTCCTGTTCCTGTTCTTTCTCTTCACCCTGTCTCCCTCTGCTGGTCGTATTAGGTTACCTTTTCTTCCCCTCTTTCCCCCAGCTGTTCCTTGTCTTCTCTAACTACCTCGTTCACCCCTTTTCCCACCTGTTCCCTTTTTCCCTCTGATTAGGTCCCTATATCTCTCTCTGTTTCTGCTTCTGTCTTTGTCGGATTCTCGTTTGTGTTACTCATGCCTGAACCAGACTATCGTCGTGTTTGCTGCAACCTTGTCCTGTCCTGTCGGAATCTGCATGTTCATCTAACCTTGTCCTGTCCTGTCGGAATCTGCCTGTCCATCTGAGCCTACGTGTGTTTCGTCATTAAAGAAACTCTGTTTTGTTAATTTGCTTTTGGGTCCTCATTCACGCACCTGACATGTTCCTTTTGTCCAGGTGGGAAAGGGCAGTGTGGAGTGCAATAGAGATAGCATCATCTGTGGATCTGTTTGGGCGGTGTGCAAATTTGAGTGGTTCTAGGGTTTCTTGGATAATGGTGATGATATGAGCCATTACCAGCCTTTCAAAGCACTTCACGGCTACATACGTGAGTGCTACGGGTCTGTAGTCATTTAAGCGGGTTGCCTTAGTGTTCTTGGGCACAAAGACTATGGTCGTCTGCTTGAAACATGTTGGTATTACAGACTCAATCAGGGACATGTTGAAAATGTCAGTGAAGACACCTGCCAGTTGGTCAGCGCATGCCTGGAGTACACGTCCCGGTAGTCCGTCTGGCCCCGCGGCCTTGTGAATGTTGACCTGTTTAAGGTATTACTCACGTCGGCTACGGAGAGCGTGATCACACAGTTGCCTGAAACAGCTGATGCTCTCATGCATGCCTCAGTGTTGCTTGCCTCGAAGCGAGCATAGCAGTGATTTAGCTCGTCTGGTAGGCTAGTGTCTCTGGGCAGCTCGCGGCTGTGCTTCCCTTTGTCGTCTGTAATAGTATGCAAGCCCTGCCACATAAGTCCAGCGTCAGAGCTGGTGTAGTACAATTTAATTTTAGCCCTGTATTGGCAACTCCAACCCAGGAGGAGCCAATGCCCAAGTCTCATCACCCATTGGCCCATTCTTTAAAACCACAGTATTTAAGACACAGGCAGGAAGTAGAAAGGGAAATATGCTAACCTAAATATGCTACAGGCGTCTCGTGGTATCCAATTGTTAGTAGCTACTATCTTGTCTCATTGCAACAACTCCCGTACGGGCTCGGGAGAGACGAAGGTTGAAAGTCATGTGTCCTCCGATACACAACCCAACCAAGCTGCACTGCTTCTTAACACAGCGCGCACCCAACCCGGAAGCCAGCCGCACCAATGTGTTGGAGGAAACACTGTGCACCTGGCAACCTTGGTTAGCCCGGCCCACCACAGGAGTCGCTGGTGCGCGATGAGATTTGTCGTGATGAACGTGGTTCCTTAGGGCGTTTGTAAATTGCTCCCAAGGACGAACTAGACTTGTGGTCTACCATTTTTTTTCTGAGGTCTTGGCTGCTTTTTTTTAATTTTCCCATTATGTCAAGCAAAGAGACACTGAGTTCGAAGGTCGGCCTTGAAATACATCCACAGGTACACCTCCAATTGACTCAAATTATGTCAATTAGCCTATCAGAAGCTTCTAAAGATATTATGAATTATAAGTGAAATAATCTGTCTGTTTTTTTACAAATCAAAAACTGAAAAATTGGGCGTGCAAAATTATTCAGCCCCTTTCCTTTCAGTGCAGCAAACTCTCTCCAGAAGTTCAGTGAGGATCTCTGAATGATCCAATGTTGACCTAAATGACTAATGATGATAAATACAATCCACCTGTGTGTAATCAAGTCTCCGTATAAATGCACCTGCACTGTGATAGTCTCAGAGGTCCATTAAAAGCGCAGAGAGCATCATGAAGAACAAGGAACCCACCAGGCAGGTCCGAGATACTGTTGTGAAGAAGTTTAAAGCCGGATTTGGATACAAAAAGATTTCCCAAGCTTTAAACATCCCAAGGAGCACTGTGCAAGCGATAATATTGAAGTGGAAGGAGTATCAGACCACTGCAAATCTACCAAGACCTGGCCGTCCCTCTAAACTTTCAGCTCATACAAGGAGAAGACTGATCAGAGATGCAGCCAAGAGGCCCATGATCACTCTGGATGAACTGCAGAGATCTACAGCTGAGGTGGGAGACTCTGTCCATAGGACAACAATCAGTCGTATATTGCACAAATCTGGCCTTTATGGAAGAGTGGCAAGAAGAAAGCCATTTCTTAAAGATATCCATAAAAAGTGTCGTTTAAAGTTTGCCACAAGCCACCTGGGAGACACACCAAACATGTGGAAGAAGGTGCTCTGGTCAGATGAAACCAAAATTGAACTTTTTGGCAACAATGCAAAACGTTATGTTTGGCGTAAAAGCAACACAGCTCATCACCCTGAACACACCATCCTCACTGTCAAACATGGTGGTGGCAGCATCATGGTTTGGGCCTGCTTTTCTTCAGCAGGGACAGGGAAGATGGTTAAAATTGATGGGAAGATGGATGGAGCCAAATACAGGACCATTCTGGAAGAAAACCTGATGGAGTCTGCAAAAGACCTGAGACTGGGACGGAGATTTGTCTTCCAACAAGACAATGATCCAAAACATAAAGCAAAATCTACAATGGAATGGTTCAAAAATAAACATATCCAGGTGTTAGAATGGCCAAGTCAAAGTCCAGACCTGAATCCAATCGAGAATCTGTGGAAAGAACTGAAAACTGCTGTTCACAAATGCTCTCCATCCAACCTTACTGAGCTCGAGCTGTTTTGCAAGGAGGAATGGGAAAAAATTTCAGTCTCTCGATGTGCAAAACTGATAGGGACATACCCCAAGCGACTTACAGCTGTAATCACAGCAAAAGGTGGCGCTAAAAAGTATTAACTTAAGGGGGCTGAATAATTTTGCACGCCCTATTTTTCAGTTTTTGATTTGTTAAAAAAGTTTGAAATATCCAATAAATGTCGTTCCACTACATGATTGTGTCCCACTTGTTGTTGATTCTTCACAAAAAAATACAGTTTTATATCTTTATGTTTGAAGCCTGAAATGTGGCAAAAGGTCGCAAAGTTCAAGGGGGCAGAATACTTTCGCAAGGCACTGTATATACCAGTCAAAGTTTGGACACACCTACTCATTCAAGGGTTTTTATTTATTTTTAGTACTTTATACATTGTAGAATAATAGTGAAGACATCAAAACTATGAAATAACACATATGGAATCATTTCGTAGCCAAAAAAGTGTTAAACAAATCTAAATATATTTGAGATTCTTCAAAGTAGCCACCCTTTGTCTTGATGACAGCTTCGCACACTCTTGGCATTCTCTCAACCAGCTTCATGAGGATGTCACCCGGAATGTATTTCAATTAACAGGTATGCCTTGTTAAAAGTTAATTTGTGCATTTTCTTTCCTTCTTAATGTGTTTGAGCCAATCAGTTGTGTTGTGACAAGGTAGGGGTGGTATACTGAAGATAGCTAAACGATAGTCCATCATTACTTTAAGATGTGAAGGTCAGTGATTCCGGGAAACATTTCAACAACTTAAAGGAAAAGAGAAGAGTCAGAACAATTCTCAGTCAAAAACAACAGCCAGAACAAAACCTCTGTATTTGTTCAGGTCCTCTAACACTACACAGCCCATTCAAATAAGAAAAGCTTGATGATGAGTTGGTTATATGAATCAGCTGTGCTAGGGCACAAACCAAAACCTGCCCCCAGAAAACACATCCACAAACACAATACTTTATAATACATGCAGGAGGGAAAACACTGGAAAGTCAAGACACATTCAGAGTGTCTGGGGACTACTGACCCACCATGAATTGGGCCTTCATCTGTCCTCTGTTCAGTCTATATCTGTCCTATGTCCTACTGTTCAGCAGCCTACATCTGTCCTATGTCCCACTGTTCAGCCTACATTTGTATCTCCTGTGTGTATTATCTCATGTCTTTTCATGTGTCTTAACTGGGTAAAACTCTTTCCACACTGGGAGCAGTGATGAGGCTTCTCTCCCGTGTGCGTCCTCTCATGTCTTCTCAGGTCCCCTAACCAGGCAAAACTCTTTTCACATTGGGAGCAGTGGTATGGCTTCTCCCCTGTGTGTATTCTCTCATGCTGGTTCAATTGTCCTTTCAGCTTAAAACTCTTTCCACACTGGGAGCAGTGATGAGGCTTATTTCCTGTGTGTGTCCTCTCATGTTTTTTCAGGCTCGCTAACAAGAAAAAACTCTTTCCACACTGGGAGCAGTGGAAATGCTTCTCTAGCTTCTCCCCTGTGTGTATTCTCTCATGCACTTTCAGGTATTCTTTAAGGTTAAAACTCTTTCCACACTGGGGGCAGTGATGAGTCTTATTTCCTGTGTGTGTCCTCTCATGTCTTTTCAGGCTCGCTAACAAGGAAAAACTCTTTCCACACTGGGAGCATTGGAATGGTTTATCGCCTGTGTGTGTCCTCTCATGTCTTTTCAGGCACCCTGATGAGGAAAATCTCTTTACACAAAGGGAGCAGGGGTAAGGCTTCTCCCTTGTATGCAGTATCTTATGCTCTTTCAGATTTTCTAACTGGGTAAATCTCTTTCCACACTGGGAGCAGTAGTAAGGCTTCTCTCCTGTGTGTATTCTCTCGTGTATTTTCAGGCTCCCTAACTCTGTAAAACTGTTTTCACACTGGGAGCAGTGGTAAGGCTTCTCCATTGTGTGATTTATTTCGTGTATTTTCAAGCTCCCTAACACAGTAAAACTCTTTCCGCAAAGGGAGCAGTGATAAGGCTTCTCCGCTGTGTGCAAAGTCTTGTGGCCTTTCAGGTCCCACAACTGGTTAAAACCCTTTCCACAGTGGGAGCAGTGGTACGGCTTTTCTCCTGTATGTATTCTCTCATGCCGTTTCAAGTTTCCTAACTGGTTAAAACCTTTTTCACACTTGGAGCAGTGGTATGGCTTTTCTCCTGTGTGTATTCTCGCATGTGTTTTCAGGTCCCCTAACTGGTTAAAACCCTTTCCACAGTGGGAGCAGTGGTGTCGTCTTGCTGGTTTGGACGTCCCTGGTTCCTCTGAGTCTGGTCTTTCTCCTGCAAAAGACATACTGTTTATTTAAATAGAGACCTCAATGAAACCTCCACAACTATCTTGCGAGGAGGTTGAATTCAAATCAGATCCCTCAATAATATTATTATTTGACCCTGCTAGTCATCTATGATTGTTTGAACATCTTGGCCATGTAGTGTTATAATCTCCACCTGGCACAGCCAGAAGAGGACTGGCCACCCCTCAGAGCCTGGTTCCTCTCTAGGTTTCTTCCTAGATTCCGGCCTTTCTAGGGAGTTCTTCTACATCTGCATTGCTTGCTGTTTGGGGTTTTAGGCTGGGTTTCTGTATAGCATTTTGTGACATCGGCCGATGTAAAAAGGGCTTTATAAATACATGTGATTGAATAACCCGAGGCCAGATTACAACAAAAAAAATCTAATTTAAAATAATCTTGGTGTAATTTGAATAAGTAGGAGTCATTTTTTTACTTTTCCAAAAGCTGAAGGTTTACTGAAAATGACTTGCATTGCTACAGGAAGGACGAGAGGAATCATGGCATTGACAAACTATATTTGGTGGAGCCAAATCTTTTAGCCCATTCCAACTCTAGTGGAGCTGTGGCAGTAATGAGCTGTGTAGTAGCCTGTATTCTGGTTATCTGTGATAGTAATGAGCCGTGTAGTAGCCCTATCTGATTATCTGTGGTAGTAATGAGCTGTGTAGTAGCCCTATCTGATTATCTGTGGTAGTAATGAGCTGTGTAGTAGCCCTATCTGATTATCTGTGGTAGTAATGAGCTGTGTAGTAGCCCTATCTGATTATCTGTGGTAGTAATGAGCTGTGTAGTAGCCCTAACTGGTTATCTAATAGACCTAGGCCAACGACACATCATTTATTTCCTCAGCTTTCCTCCGCTGTGGCCTCAGTTTGCCTTTCACTCCTCATTGAATTTTTCCATCTTGGTATTGTTTTCTCAATCTCACTTCCTGTGAGATGTGTCATTCCGAATATATATATATATGATTGACAAATAGCATAGAATCAGACTTTCCAAAATTATTCACATTTTAAAAGCTGCAACATTAGGATTTTAAACACGTCATTAGAACAGTTTGGAAAATACTCGTCATAACTTTTTGTCTTCATGCTGTTATGATATTTAAATTAGTAGGTTATTTTTTGGTCGTTTGGTTCCAATTGGGGGCGGGGCTTGCATGCATAATTTCTGTCTTGATAATGCTTTGTTATAAATGTTTGTTCAAATTTCTCATGTGATTTTTATATCTTGCTATTGTTCCTTCTCTCTCTCATTATTACTTGAGGGTTCCCATGTTTTAGGTTATTCAAAAACAACTAACTTTCTGATAAAGCCTAGAACCCTGTTAGATGTATCTATTGTTTGATCATGAAATAGCGCGACACGAGAAATCTAACCCGCATTAAACTGAGTGTCTTAATAGACCAAGTCGTATCACCGCCCCCAGGTGGTGAAGGTAGGAAACAACACATCCACTCCGCTGAGCCTCAACACTGGATCAAATGGAGAGAAAATAGAACATGTGAGCAATAAGACACCCGAGTGTCCGCTATAAAAAATAGACTTCAGCTATTGGCCCAGATCATCCAATGTTCAACAGAGAAAATAATAATTTCTGATTGGATATTTTGCACTCTTTTATACAGACCCCTTGACTTTTTCCACATTTTGTTACATTACATTCTTGTTCTAAAAAGGATTACATTTATTTTACTCCGATTTTTATTCTACACACAATAACCCACAATGACAAAGCGAAAACAGGTTTGTATACATTTTTGCAAATGTATAAAAAAAATAAATCTGGAACTGATTTACATAAGTATTCAGACCCTTAACTCAGTACTTGATGAAGCAGACTCACTCTACCCCTGATACCAAATTAATTTTTGTTGAGGTCGGCAGGTAGCCCAGTGGGGCGGATAGATCATTGGACCAGTAGCCGAAAGGTTGCAAGATCAAATCCCTGAGCTGACAAGGTAAACATCTGTCCTTCTACCACAGAACAAGGCAGTTGTTGTTGAACCCACTGTTCCTAGGCCGCCATTGAAAATAGCATTTTGTTCTTATTAACTGACATGTCTAGTGAAATAAAGGTAAAAATAAAAACAATTAAAAGGTGCGAAAATGAACTAAACGATTTGGTATCTTTTTGATTATGGAAGATTGAATACGCGCACGTGAAACTGTTTGCTTGGAATAATTTGTAGCTGTCGTTTCTATCTGAGCATTAGAGAACCCCCGACTCAGTTTCCCTCCCAGAAAACAGATGCATGGGTGGCTTGACCACCTTTTGCGAATTACGGCTCATTTGACCAAATAAAATAAAATTGATTTATATAGCTCTTCTTACATCAGCTGATATCTCAAAGTGCTGTACAGAAACCCAGAATAAAACCACAAACAGCAAGCAATGCAGGTGTAGAAGCACGAAGCACTTGACCGCAGTCTTTAACACGACACATTAGTTCAATAGTTAAAACAACTACAGAGTTTTTTCCACTGTTTTTAAAATAGCACTTACTGGTGTTAATCAGATCTCCAGTCTCCTCCAATGTGACAGTAATCTCCCCCTCCTCCTTCATTCCCTCTTTCACTCTTAAAGATTCTTCCTCTTCTTTCACCGTAACTTCTTCCTCTTTCAATGTAAATTCTTTCTCTTTCACTGTAACAGCCTCATCCTCTACTTCTTGTTTAACTGTGACAGCCTCCTCTTCCTTCTCCTCTTTCACGGGTGCTTCTTTCTCCTCTTCTTTAGCAGGGAGGGAGTAGCTTAGTGAACTCATGGTCGAGGATGTTAGAAAGCTAGTTAGCATTAGCCTAATGTTACTTAGCTAGAGAGCTAACAACGTAAATAGTACATTAAATAGAGTAATTTGTAAATACGCAGACAGTGTGTTTAAAACTCTGAGGTTAATATACACAAAAATGGCCAAAAGGCTTCAATGTTTTAGTTTTATGTTGGCTAGCACTCTACCGAGGTGGATGAATTGCGGTTGTCGAAAAAACATCCCGTCCACTACATTATACGTCACGGAAGAGGCATCACCTGAAAGACTCTCATCGTCACCTGCTGTCTGGAGTGAGTAACACAGTTGAACAAAAACAATATTCTGGAAAACAACGTAAAAAAATAATTGTTAAATAATAATTGTTAAATAACCAGTTCTCTTACTTCTTACAGATATTAATTTCCTCTACGCAAATGTAGAGGCTGAATAGGGATTTGTACATTATGAATAAACCCCGTTAGGAATCAACCCTGTTAGCTTAACCCCAACCTTAACCCCATAAACCCAACCCCTAGCCTAGCTAATGTTAGCCACAACGCATAGAAATTGGTAACATATCATACGAAATGGATGGACATCCACAAACTAATACATACCATACGATTGGTAACATATCATACGAAATGGATGGACATCCACAAACTAATACATACCATACGATTGGTAACATATCATACGAAATGGAGTGTCTCGGCTTTACACGTAATTTCAATGAAAATTACAATTGAACCAAAGTGGAATAGACGTTGAATTGACGTCTGTGCCCAGTGGGTTGCTAGTTATAAATATATTTGATAGTCTAGTGTCTTGCTACCAAAGCAAGCCAGCTAGCTACTAGCAAAGTAAATATGACATTAAATGGGACAACCAGCCATATCCGAGAGAAGTGCGTTTAAAACACAGCGGCAAATATACACAGAAAGCGCGGTAGCCATTTCCTGCAGTCATTTATGCTGCAATTATTTATTTATTTAAATGTATTTCAGAATTTAATTGTAAATAAAGGCTCATTCAAACATCCCGACAAAAATCTGGTGTTTCTATGTCAAACAGTTTTGTTATATTTCTTCTGTGATGTATATAGAGTGTAATAAACAAACCCAAAACGTGTCTTCTTTTTTTGTTGTTGCCCGTAAACCATGTATGTGAGACGTATACTTTTATTTAAAAGTGTATTTGTTTTGAGACGACCAAGAATCACTCTGTGTGACCCTGATTTAGCCCCCTTTGCAGTAAAAGGTTAAGAGCCTCAATGTTTCGGGTATGTTGGTTACCAAGGTAACCGACTAGCTGTTGTTGAGGAAGCGTCCCGTCCACTAGATTATACGTCACACTGGCCACACCATTTACTACCGACCGAAGTTGGTAATGCGCTGAACTAGGAAACTCAAACATTCCTGACTTGCTGATTAGTTGAACGCAAGTTTCCTAGTTCCGACTAGCACGTGAACGTGGTAAAAAAACTTTATTTTATTTTCAGACAAAACTCTTTATTTTTCATGTATTTTTATTTAAAAAACTATATGGATACGTACAAAAGAGAAGCATGTGTTGATCAGAACAGATTTTTAATGAGCAAGTTTTTAAAACAGGCTACTATACTACACATCTGCATTTAGGATATAAATCAAACAGATCATCTCACAATATGCAGCTGGATCTATACTGCTCCTACATAGTATAACAATGCAATGTATTTAACGAACAGACTAGGTCTATACTGCTCCTACATAGTATAACAATGCAATGTATATAACGAACAGACTAGGTCTATACTGCTCCTACATAGTATAACAATGCAATGTATATAACGAACAGACTAGGTCTATACTGCTCCTACATAGTATAACAATGCAATGTATATAATGAACAGACTAGGTCTATACTGCTCCTACATAGTATAACAATGCAATGTATATAATGAACAGACTAGGTCTATACTGCTCCTACATAGTATAACAATGCAATGTATATAATGAACAGACTAGGTCTATACTGCTCCTACATAGTATAACAATGCAATGTATATAACGAACAGACTAGGTCTATACTGCTCCTACATAGTATAACAATGCAATGTATATAATGAACAGACTAGGTCTATACTGCTCCTACATAGTATAACAATGCAATGTATATAACGAACAGACTAGGTCTATACTGCTCCTACATAGTATAACAATGCAATGTATATAACGAACAGACTAGGTCTATACTGCTCCTACATAGTATAACAATGCAATGTATATAACGAACAGACTAGGTCTATACTGCTCCTACATGCTTGCCACAGATTGCGTGCAAGGATTTGAAATCATCACAGCACAGCTACATCATTCCATACATCAGAGGGGTGGGGAGGCAGGGTAGCCTAGTGGTTAGAGTGTAGGGGCGGCAGGGTAGCCTAGTGGTTAGAGTGTAGGGGCGGCAGGGTAGCCTAGTGGCTAGAGTGTAGGGGCGGCAGGGTAGCCTAGTGGTTAGAGTGTAGGGGCGGCAGGGTAGCCTAGTGGTTAGAGTGTAGGGGCGGCAGGGTAGCCTAGTGGTTAGAGTGTAGGGACGGCAGGGTAGCCTAGTGGTTAGAGTGTAGGGGCGGCAGGGTAGCCTAGTGGTTAGAGTGTAGGGGCGGCAGGGTAGCCTAGTGGTTAGAGCGTTGGACTAGTAACCGGGAAAGTTGCAAGTTCAAACCCCCGAGCTGACAAGGTACAAATCAGGTACAGTGAATTTGTTCTTTAACTGACTTGCCTAGTTAATTAAAGGTAAAATAAAAAAAAATAAGAGAACTGACTAAACATCTCACCAATTGCTCTACCAGGTACAATGGAAAGCTTGTCAAAAAATCTGAAAGAAGCAGATGAGCAGATGAAGCCACACCAGATGGGACACCAATGTAGAGTTGGGCTGTATGTTGTGATTAAACAGTGAAATAAGACGAGTACATGTGAAGTTGTTTGTTACTTTTTTTAAATTTTAAATACTAAGTACTTTCACAACTATTTTAAATACTAAGTACTTTCACAACTATTTTAAATACTAAGTACATTCACAACTATTTTAAATACTAAGTACTTTCACAACTATTTTAAATACTAAGTACTTTCACAACTATTTTAAATACTAAGTACATTCACAACTATTTTAAATACTAAGTACTTTCACAACTATTTTAAATACTAAGTACTTTCACAACTATTTTAAATACTAAGTACTTTCACAACTATTTTAAATACTAAGTACTTTCACAACTATTTTAAATACTAAGTACTTTCACAACTATTTTAAATACTAAGTACTTTCACAACTATTTTAAATACTAAGTACTTTCACAACTATTTTAAATACTAAGTACTTTCACAACTATTTTAAATACTAAGTACTTTCACAACTATTTTAAATACTAAGTACATTCACAACTATTTTAACTACTAAGTACTTTCACAACTATTTTAAATACTAAGTACTTTCACAACTATTTTAAATACTAAGTACTTTCACAACTATTTTAAATACTAAGTACTTTCACAACTATTTTAAATACTAAGTACTTTCACAACTATTTTAAATACTAAGTACTTTCACAACTATTTTAAATACTAAGTACTTTCACAACTATTTTAAATACTAAGTACATTCACAACTATTTTAACTACTAAGTACTTTCACAACTATTTTAACTACTAAGTACTTTCACAACTATTTTAAATACTAAGTACTTTCACAACTATTTTAAATACTAAGTACTTTCACAACTATTTTAAATACTAAGTACTTTCACAACTATTTTAAATACTAAGTACTTTCACAACTATTTTAAATACTAAGTACTTTCACAACTATTTTAAATACTAAGTACTTTCACAACTATTTTAAATACTAAGTACATTCACAACTATTTTAAATACTAAGTACATTCACAACTATTTTAAATACTAAGTACATTCACAACTATTTTAAATACTAAGTACATTCACAACTATTTTAAATACTAAGTACATTCACAACTATTTTAAATACTAAGTACTTTCACAACTATTTTAAATACTAAGTACTTTCACAACTATTTTAAATACTAAGTATATTCACAACTATTTTAACTACTAAGTACATTCACAACTATTTTAAATACTAAGTACATTCACAACTATTTTAAATACTAAGTACTTTCACAACTATTTTAAATACTAAGTACTTTCACAACTATTTTAAATACTAAGTACATTCACAACTATTTTAAATACTAAGTACATTCACAACTATTTTAAATACTAAGTACATTCACAACTATTTTAAATACTAAGTACATTCACAACTATTTTAAATACTAAGTACATTCACAACTATTTTAAATACTAAGTACATTCACAACTATTTTAAATACTAAGTACATTCACAACTATTTTAAATACTAAGTACTTTCACAACTATTTTAAATACTAAGTACATTCACAACTATTTTAAATACTAAGTACATTCACAACTATTTTAAATACTAAGTACATTCACAACTATTTTAAATACTAAGTACATTCACAACTATTTTAAATACTAAGTACATTCACAACTATTTTAAATACTAAGTACTTTCACAACTATTTTAAATACTAAGTACATTCACAACTATTTTAAATACTAAGTACATTCACAACTATTTTAAATACTAAGTACATTCACAACTATTTTAAATACTAAGTACATTCACAACTATTTTAAATACTAAGTACATTCACAACTATTTTAAATACTAAGTACTTTCACAACTATTTTAAATACTAAGTACATTCACAACTATTTTAAATACTAAGTACATTCACAACTATTTTAAATACTAAGTACATTCACAACTATTTTAAATACTAAGTACATTCACAACTATTTTAAATACTAAGTACATTCACAACTATTTTAAATACTAAGTACTTTCACAACTATTTTAAATACTAAGTACATTCACAACTATTTTAAATACATCCAAATCATTGTAATATTTATTATTGTACTGTCTTTCACATTCTTAATATCATATGTAGTTGAAGAATTTGTAAATACATTCCATTATTCAACTGGGTGTTTTTTCATATCTAGGTGATGTAATAATGATCTGTAAACACTGGTTTTGAAATGAATGAAGCCCTGCTCCAAAGACGTCTTCTACCCCCGTGTGCGTCTCTCATTTTCTTTCAGGCCCCTTAACTGAAGAAAACCCCTTTCTACACTGGGAAGCAAAGGTGAGGCTACACTCATGTGTGTGTCCTCTCGTGTATTTTTAGGTGCACTAACTGCACAAAACCCTTTCCACACTGGGAACAGAGGCTCAGGCTTCTCTCCTGAGTGTGTCATTTTATGCGTTTTCAGGCTCACTACCCAGTTAAACCCCTTTCCACACAGAGCACTGGAATGGTTGTTCTCGTGTGTATTCTCATATGCTCTTTCAGATGCCATGAGTGAATATATCCCTTTCCACACTGAGAGCATTGGAAAGGCCTCTCTACTAAGTGTGTTCTCTCATGTGATTTCAGATCCCCTGATGAGAAACATTTCTTTTCACACTTAGAGCATTGATACGGTTTCTCTCCAGTGTGTGTTCTTTCATGCACTTTTAAATGCCCTGACTGTCCAAAACTCTTTCCACACTGAGAGCAGTGATGAGGCTTCTCCCCTGTATGTGTTCTTTCATGATCTTTCAGCTTCCCTCTCTGGGTAAAACTCTTTCCACACTGGGAGCATTGGAATGGCTTCTCTCCTGTGTGTATTCTTTCATGGTCTTTCAGATGCGATGACTGGATAAATCCCTTTCCACACTGAGAGCATTGGAAAGGCCTCTCTACTAAGTGTGTTTTCTCATGTGATTTCAGGTACCCTGATGACAAAAATTTCTTTTCACACTGGGAGCATTGATATGGCTTCTCTCCAGTGTGTGTTCTTTCATGCACTTTTAAATGCCCTGACTGTCCAAAACCCTTTCCACACTGAGAGCAGCGATGAGGCTTCTCACCTGTATGTCTTCTTTCATGATTTGTCAGCTTCCCTCTCTGGGTAAAACTCTTTCCGCACTGGGAGCATTGGAATGGCTTCTCTCCTGTGTGTATTCTTTCATGCTCTTTCAGATGCGATGACTGGATAAATCCCTTTCCACACTGAGAGCATTGGAAAGGCCTCTCTACTAAGTGTATTTTCTCATGTGATTTCAGGTCCCCTGATGAGAAAAAATTATTTTCACACTGTGAGCATTGATACGGCTTCTCTCCAGTGTGTATTCTTTCATGCACTTTTAGATCACCTGACTGTCCAAAACCCTTTCCACACTGGGAGCAGTGATAAGGCTTCTCCCCTGTATGTGTTCTCTTATGTTGTTTCAGGTGCCCTAACCGGATAAATCTCTTTCCACACTGGGAACAGTGGTGGGGTCTTGCTGGTTTGGATGTCACTGGGGCCGATTCCCCCGTAGGACTCTTCCTAGTGTCAGAGCGAGAGTCTGGCCTCTCTCCTGTCAAAGACAAACATAGTATTTGGTTAAAACAGAATGAATGAAACCTACACATGATAAAAATGTCTTATGTGGTTTAATCAAGTCTAGATTCCTCATTAGAAAATAAGTAGTTTGGATCCTGAATGGATCCTGAATGCTGATTGGTTGATACACATTTGCAATAATCCACTGTTAATACATGTTAAAAGTTCCATTTGAATTATCCCAAAAGATCCACTGCCCCACAGCCCAGCCAGGCCATGTATAAACTAATCTCCACTGCCCCACAGCCCAGCCAGGCCATGTATAAACTAATCTCCACTGTCCCACAGCCCAGCCAGGCCATTTATAAACTAATCTCCACTGCCCCACAGCCCAGCCAGGCCATTTATAAACTAATCTCCACTGTCCCACAGCCCAGCCAGGCCATTTATAAACTAATCTCCACTGCCCCCAGCCAGGCCATGTATAAACTAATCTCCACTGTCCCACAGCCCAGCCAGGTAATTTATAAACTAATCTCCACTGCCCCACAGCCCAGCCAGGCCATTTATAAACTAATCTCCACTGTCCCACAGCCCAGCCAGGTAATTTATAAACTAATCTCCACTGCCCCACAGCCCAGCCAGGCCATTTATAAACTAATCTCCACTGTCCCACAGCCCAGCCAGGTAATTTCTAAACTAATCTCCACTGGAAGAAAAACATATAAGCATACGGTCATGATTAACCCATGGCTACTAGTCTAACATTTGGTTTGGAACAGAGGGACATCATTAACCCATGGCTACTAGCCTACCATTTGGTTTGGAACAGAGGGACATCATTAACCCATGGCTACTAGCCTAACATTTGGTTTGGAACAGAGGGACATCATTAACCCATGGCTACTAGCCTAACATTTGGTTTGGAACAGAGGGACATCATTAACCCTTGGCTACTAGCCTAACATTTGGAACAGAGGGACATCATTAACCCATGGCTTCTAGCCTAACATTATTATCAATACACTATAAAGGACTGTTTCAACCCTGTGGATTATCATCAACACACTATAAAGGACTGTTTCAACCCTGTGGATTATCATCAACACACTATAAAGGACTGTTTCAACCCTGTGGATTATTATCATCAACACACTATAAAGGACTGTTTTTTTGTTTGTCTCAGGTAAAGACGATAACTATTCTCTGTCTTAAATGTTATAGATTATTTACGTATTAGCGTATCTAAGGTTTAATTATAAATGTTGTTTGACTAAGTTTGGATAAGTTTATGAGTAATGTTTGGGGTTCATTCATTTGTATGCATTTTGATGAAGGGAAATCGGTGGATTATTGACTGAAGGGTGCCAGCTGAACTGAGTTTTTATGGATATAAAGAAGGACTTTATCTAACAAAATGACCATTTGTGATGTATCTGGGACCTTTTGGAGTGCCAACAGAAGAAGATCCTCAAAGGTAAGGCATATATTATATCGCTATTTCTGACTATCGTGTCGCAACTGCCTGCTTGAAATCTGGGTTTCATGTTCTTTGTATGTGGGGCGCTATCCTCAGATAATCGCATGGTTTGCTTTCGCCGTAAAGCCTTTTTGTAAACTGACACCGGGGCTGGATTAACAAGAAGTTAAGCATTATTTTGATGTATTACACTTGTATTTATATGACTGTTAAATATTTATACTTCTGTTGTTTGAATTCCATGTGTTTTTTAATCGTTTTGATGTCTTCACTATTATTATTCTACAATAGAAAAGTCAAACATTTTTAAAAAAAACTTGATTGAGTAGGTGTTCTAAAGCTTTTGGCCAGTAGTGTAGAATAATATCGGCAATACAGACCACATTGAAGTGTCTGGAGTTTAGTGTGCCTGTTCTAGAGTCTTGTAAAGAGAGGGGGGTTGACTGGGACAGGCAATGTAACATCCATAATGTTTTTAGGAAAAGGTTTTGTAAAACAAGCACCTTACATCAGATCATCTTGAAACTTTCTCTCTAAAGCTAACTTTCATCAAGGATTTATATGGTCTATTGGTTTCTCTCTAAAGCTAACTTTCATCAAGGTTTTATATGGTCAATTGGTTTCTCTCTTTTCATTGGCAGAATCCTTTTTCAGTGTTATGATATTCATTACATCCATATACACTACTCTATCTTCCTGTCAACTACCAGAACTCTGCTGGTTGTCCTGGTAACAGATACCAGTCTATCTTCCTGTCAACTAACAGAACTCTGCTGGAACACTGTAAAGTCCATGGAGAATAAGAACACCTCCTCCCTGCTGCCCACTGCACTGAAGATAGGAAACACTGTCACCACTGATAAATCCACCATAATTGAGAATTTCAACAAGCATTTTTCTATGGCTGGCCATGCTTTCCACCTGGCTACTCCTACCCCGGTCAACAGCACTGCACCCCCCACAGCAACTCGCCCAAGCCTTCCCCATTTCTCTTTCTCCCAAATCCAGTCAGCTGATGTTCTGACAGAGCGGCCAGTCTATCTTCCTTTCAACTAGCAGAACTGTGATGGTTGTCATGGTAACAGATACCAGTGGACAGATCTATTTATTTGTTCAAACTAAACTACAGCACTTACTTTGATGAGTCAAATCTGATCCTTTCTTCTCTTCTCCTCCTCTCACAGTTCCACTCAGCCCCGTTGTTTTCCTGCAGTCCACCAGCAGCACAGACAACCTCTTCATACCCAGCAGTAAGGTGCTACCAGGAGAGGCACGATACAGGGACTCCGGGAGGGAGGAAGGGCTAGCGTTGTCCTGGTAACCATAAAGAGGGAACACAGACACATATCATTATGGATGCTGATGTCACTGTTGTCATAAAGTTCTTTACATAAACCCAGCCCCCGATAGAGCAAGCTGTATGCTAGACCAGACCAAGCTGTACCATCTTGTGTTCTGATCTGGAGAGACTCTTCTCTTCCTCGTCAGCATCAGGATGTTGTTGAGGCTCCCCAGAGGATCCAGGATAGTCGTGTCTCTCTCCTGTGTGAACAATCATAGGGTCTTACAAGAGGCATTAATATCTCTGAACAGGGCCTACAATTTAATGAGAAGATTAACGAGAAGTGTATCTTTAAAATGGTGGATAATACTTGTATGTTTGAGGAATTTTAATAATGAGATTTCTGTTGTTTGAATTTGGCGCCCTGCAATCGCTAGCATCCAGAACGATCCCAGAGAGGTTAAGGACTGTTTCAACCCTGTGGATTATCATCAACACACTATAAAGGACTGTTTCAACCCTGTGGATTATCATCAACACACTATAAAGGACTGTTTCAACTAGAGGTCGACCGATTATGATTTTAACGGCAATACCGATTTATTGGAGGACCAAAAAAGACCGAGTGACGTTTGAAACACTATTAGCTCACACCCAGCTAACCATTTCACAATAATCTACAGGGTTGAGTTTTTTCAATTCAATAACGCCATAGAGATTTCAATCGGATCGGCCTGTCTAACCTTATAGGCCTAACTCAAATACTACGGACCTAATAAACGCCATAGAGATTTCAATCGGATCGGCCTGTCTAACCTTATAGGCCTAACTCAAATACTACGGACCTAATAAACGCCATAGAGATTTCAATCGGATCGGCCTGTCTAACCTTATAGGCCTAACTCAAATACTACGGACCTAATAAACGCCATAGAGATTTCAATCGGATCGGTCTGTCTAACCTTATAGGCCTAACTCAAATACTACGGACCTAATAAACGCCAGAGATTTCAATCGGATCGGTCTGTCTAACCTTATAGGCCTAACTCATACTACGGACCTAATAAACGCCAGAGATTTCAATCGGATCGGTCTGTCTAACCTTATAGGCCTAACTCAAATACTACGGACCTAATAACGCCAGATTTCAATCGGATCGGTCTGTCTAACCTTATAGGCCTAACTCAAATACTACGGACATAAGACATTTTCTCCAATCTGGGCGTTTCCTTCTCTCCCTATAGCGATGCTGTTTTTCAATGTTAACGTTTTGTTGATGGCCCTCTGTCTTTGTAGCTTTAACAATTCCTACAATACAGAATCAATTATTCAAGTGTAGAACTTCAGTACAATACCCCTTAAAAAACATTATTTTTTAAACAACTGCAGAGTTTGTGCCACTGTTTTTAAGACAGTACTCACTGGTGTTAATCAGATCTCCAGTCTCCTCCTCCTCTTTCACCGTGACAGTCATATCTTCCTTTTCTTCCTCCTCTTTCACTCTAAAAACGTCCTCTTCCTCCTTCACCAACACAGCTTCTTCCTCCCCTTTCCATGTGACAGTCATCTCCCCCTCCTCTTCCTCCTTCACTAAGACAGCTTCTTCCTCCCCTTTCACTGTGACAGTCATCTCCCCCTCCTCCTTCACTAACACAGCTTCTTCCTCCCCTTTCACTGTGACAGTCATCTCCCCCTCCTCTTCCTCCTTCACTAACACAGCTTCTTCCTCCCCTTTCCCTGTGACAGTCATCTCCGGATCCTCGCCTTTCACGGTGATATCATCCTCCTCTTCCTCTTTCATGATAATGTTCAGCCCCAGAGCCTCTTTTTCCGACCAGCAGACCTCTTCTTTAATAGGGGTCGAGTAGCTTATTGAGCTCATGGTGGTGGATGTTAGTTGGCTAGCTAGTTAATTAGCATTAGCGACTAACGTAGTGCTAGGCTATCTTAACACGTTAGCTAACAACATATTTTTGACATTTAATAACTAGTAAGCAGACAGACTGTGTGCTTAAAACCCTAATATACACAAAATGGTGAAAAGAGCTCCGATGTTTTGGTTTGTATGTTTGCTAGCAAGCTAACGAGTCCGTCTTGCTGTTGAAAAAGCTTCCCGCTCCGTCCACTAGATTATACGTCACGCAAGAAAAATTACTTGAAAGACTCACATCGCCATCTGCTGACTGGAGTGGGTAACGCAATTTTGGAAAATATTCACTACACCGTGTTTATTCTGCCAAACAATATGTCATAACAAAATAACCAGATATTTGTTTCCTTATGTAACGGATGTGAAGTGGCGGTGGTGCGAGGTAAATAGCGTTTCAATCAGCCAATGGCCAGAAATGTCAAACTACAGAAACAAACAATCTAAGATGACAGAAAAGTGAACAATGAAATATGATCACTTGTCTTAAAGGGATAGTTTCATGGTTTTAGCTTTTCATCCAAACCAAGTTTTACTAAACTGGTTGTTTAGCAACATCTCTAACCTCCTGGATCTAAGCTTTATTTACTAAACTAGTTGTTTAGCAACATCTCATCTCCTGGCTCTAAGCTTTATTTACTAAACTGGTTGTTTAGCAACATCTCTAACCTCCTGGCTCAAAGCTTTATTTACTAAGCTGGTTGTTTAGCAACATCTCATCTCCTGGATCTAAGCTTTATTTACTAAACTGGTTGTTTAGCAACATCTCTAACCTCCTGACTCAAAGCTTGATTTACTAAACTGGTTGTTTAGCAACATCTCTAACCTCCTGGCTCAAAGCTTTATTTACTAAACTGGTTGTTTAGCAACATCTCTAATCTCCTGGCTCTAAGCTTTATTTACTAAACTGGTTGTTTAGCAACATCTCTAATCTCCTGGCTCAAAGCTTTATTTACTAAACTAGTTGTTTAGCAACATCTCATCTCCTGGCTCTTTGTTGCAATATAGTGGAGATGGAACCAGTTAGAGATGCATTTACAATGAGGAAGGAGCGAGAAGGGCAGACCTCTTGTCCCATACTTTAAAACATTCAATTAACCTTCTTCACACACACACACACACACACACACACACACACACACACACACGGTTATATCAACGCTTTATTAAATTAGGCTGTCTCATAAACATGGTTATATCAACGCTTTATTGTGATTGGTTAGGCTGTCTCATAAACATGGTTATATCAAAGCTTTATTGTGATTGGTTAGGCTGTCTCAAACATGGTTATATCAACGCTTTACTGTGATTGGTTAGGCTGTCTCATAAACATGGTTATATCAACGCTTTATTGTGATTGGTTAGGCTGTCTCAAACATGGTTATATCAATGCTTTATTGTGATTGGTTAGGCTGTCTCATTGTTGCGAGAATTATGTTCTCAATGTTCATAAACCACTTTAATTAAACTACTCAGTCTGCAACCCAGAATTTGTAAGATTCTGGTTAAATGAAACAGACGGAGGCCCAGCTATGATAGTCAAAATGTTTATTCACGAGAGCGCTAGTCCGTTGCACAAAACCATTCATATTATACGGGCTACTTACGCACTTACATTCACACACAGACAGTAGGTATAATACGCACATACTGTATCCCCACCCAGCCGACAAAGATTAGGGAGACCGTGGGAAGCACTCCTTGTCCTCCCTCAAGATTAGGGAGACCATGGGAAGCACCCCGTGTCCTCCCTCAAGATTAGGGAGACTGTGGGAAGCACTCCCTGTCCTCCCTCAAGATTAGGAGGGACTTGAGAAGTACTCCCCGCCCTCTCCCAAGGCCCCTAGCAAGGTTGGCACCGAATTTTGCTCAGACAGTCTGTGTTTTAAGATACTATAAAGATATATTGTACAGATATATTGTTTTACTCTAATTCTGACTAAAACTACACACATCATTAATTATGCTTTTACTGACAAACTACACACATCATTAATAATAATTTTATGATTCTAATCAATTTCATACAATTACATGGTTTCAGGGTGGAATATTCTAATCATTAATTTAAACATATATAAATTCCATTAACACTCATTCACATGGCTATATCAAAGGCTGTCTCACTGACAGGTAAAACGTGAACTGCAGTTTACAGACAAGAGAAGGACATGGCTATATAAAAGGCTGTCTCACTGACAGGTAAAATATGAACTGCAGTTTACAGACAAGAGAAGGAAAGAAGAAGAGAACATATATTCTGATGGCAGCCAAGTTGGATGGTGGACAGGGTTAATAATGGTGAGTTGGATGGTGGACAGGGTTAATAATGGTGAGTTGGAGGGTGGACAGGGTTAATAATGGTGAGTTGGAGGGTGGACAGGGTTAATAATGGTGAGTTGGAGGGTGGACAGGGTTAATAATGGTGAGTTGGAGGGTGGACAGGGTTAATAATGGTGAGTTGGATGGTGGACAGGGTTGACCATGGTGAGTTGTAGGGTAGACAGGGTTGACCATGGTGAGTTGGATGGTAGACAGGGTTGACCATGGTGAGTTGCAGGGTAGACAGGGTTGACCATGGTGATGGTGAGTTGGATGGTAGACAGGGTTGACCATAGTGAGTTGGATGGTGGACAGGGTTGATCATGGTGAGTTGGAGGGTGGACAGGGTTGATCATGGTGAGTTGGATGGTAGACAGGCTTGACCATGGTGATGGTGAGTTGGATGGTAGACAGGGTTGACCATGGTGAGTTGGATGGTGGACAGGGTTGATCATGGTGAGTTGCAGGGTAGACAGGGTTGACCATGGTGATGGTGAGTTGGAGGGTAGACAGGGTTGACCATGGTGAGTTGGATGGTGGACAGGGTTGATCATGCTGAGTTGCAGGGTAGACAGGGTTGACCATGGTGATGGTGAGTTGGAGGGTAGACAGGGTTGACCATGGTGAGTTGGATGGTAGACAGGGTTGACCATGATGATGGTGAGTTGGATGGTAGACAGGGTTGACCATGGGGGTGGTGAGTTGGATGGTAGACAGGGTTGACCATGGTGAGTTGGATGGTAGACAGGGTTGACCATGGTGAGTTGGATGGTAGACAGGGTTGATCATGGTGAGTTGGATGGGGGACAGGGTTGACCATGGGGGTGGTGAGTTGGATGGTGGACAGGGTTGACCATGGTGAGTTGGATGGTGGACAGGGTTGAGCATGGTGATGGTGAGATGGATGGTGGACAGGGTTGATCATGGTGATGGTGAGATGGATAGGGTTGACCATGGTGATGGTGAGATGGATGGTGGACAGGGTTGATCATGGTGATGGTGAGATGGATGGTGGACAGGGTTGATCATGGTGAGTTGGATGGTAGACAGGGTTGATAATGGTGAGTTGGATGGTAGACAGGGTTGACCACGGTGAGTTGGATGGTAGACACAGTTGACCATGGTGAGTTGGATGGTAGACAGGGTTGATCATGGTGATGGTGAGTTGGATGGTAGACACAGTTGACCATGGTGAGTTGGATGGTAGACAGGGTTGATCATGGTGAGTTGGATGGTAGACAGGGTTGATAATGGTGAGTTGGATGGTAGACAGGGTTGACCACGGTGATGGTGAGTTGGATGGTGGACAGGGTTGACCATGGTGAGTTGGATGGTAGACACAGTTGACCATGGTGAGTTGGATGGTAGACAGGGTTGATCATGGTGAGTTGGATGGTGGACAGGGTTGACCATGGTGAGTTGGATGGTAGACACAGTTGACCATGGTGAGTTGGATGGTGGACAGGGTTGATTATGGTGATGGTGAGTTGGATGGTGGACAGGGTTGATCATGGTGAGTTGGATGGTGGACAGGATTGACCATGGTGAGTTGGATGGTAGACAGGGTTGACCATGGTGAGTTGGATGGTAGACACAGTTGACTATGGTGAGTTGGATGGTAGACAGGGTTGATCATGGTGAGTTGGATGGTAGACAGGGTTGACCATGGTGATGGCGAGTTGGATGGTGGACAGGGTTGACCATGGTGAGTTGGATGGTAGACACAGTTGACCATGATGAGTTGGATGGTGGACAGGGTTGATTATGGTGATGGTGAGTTGGATGGTAGACAGGGTTGACCATGGTGAGTTGGATGGTAGACAGGGTTGACCACAGTGATGGTGAGTTGGATGGTGGACAGGGTCAACAATGGTGAGTTGGATGGTGGACAGGGTTGATCATGGTGATGGTGAGTTGGTTGGTATGCAGGGTTAATAATGGTGAGTTGGATGGTAGACAGGGTTGACCATGGTGATGGTGAGTTGGATGGTGGACAGGGTTGATCATGGTGAGATGGATGGTGGACAGGGTTGATCATGGTGATGGTGAGATGGATGGTGGACAGGGTTGACCATGGTGATTGTGAGATGGATGGTGGACAGGGTTGATCATGGTGATGGTGAGATGGATGGTGGACAGGGTTGATCATGGTGAGTTGGATGGTAGACACAGTTGACCATGGTGAGTTGGATGGTAGACAGGGTTGATCATGGTGAGTTGGATGGTAGACAGGGTTGATCATGGTGAGTTGGATGGTAGACAGGGTTGACCATGGTGATGGTGAGTTGGATGGTGGACAGGGTTGACCATGGTGAGTTGGATGGTAGACACAGTTGACCATGGTGAGTTGGATGGTGGACAGGGTTGATTATGGTGATGGTGAGTTGGATGGTGGACAGGGTTGATCATGGTGAGTTGGATGGTGGACAGGGATGACCATGGTGAGTTGGATGGTGGACAGGGTTGATCATGGTGAGTTGGATGGTAGACACAGTTGACTATGGTGAGTTGGATGGTAGACAGGGTTGATCATGGTGAGTTGGATGGTAGACAGGGTTGACCATGGTGATGGTGAGTTGGATGGTGGACAGGGTTGACCATGCTGAGTTGGATGGTAGACACAGTTGACCATGGTGAGTTGGATGGTGGACAGGGTTGATTATGGTGATGGTGAGTTGGATGGGGGACAGGGTTGACCATGGTGAGTTGGATGGTAGACAGGGTTGACCATGGTGAGTTGGATGGTAGACAGGGATGACCATGGTGAGTTGGATGGTAGACAGGGATGACCATGGTGAGTTGGATGGTAGACAGGGTTGACCATGGTGAGTTGGATGGGGGACAGGGTTGATCATGGTGAGTTGGATGGTAGACAGGGTCAACAATGGTGAGTTGGATGGTGGACAGGGTTGATCATGGTGATGGTGAGTTGGATGGGGGACAGGGTTGACCATGGTGAGTTGGATGGTAGACAGGGTTGACCATGGTGAGTTGGATGGTAGACAGGGATGACCATGGTGAGTTGGATGGTAGACAGGGATGACCATGGTGAGTTGGATGGTAGACAGGGTTGACCATGGTGAGTTGGATGGGGGACAGGGTTGATTATGGTGATGGTGAGTTGGATGGTAGACAGGGTTGACCATGGTGAGTTGAATGGTAGACAGGGTTGACCATGGTGATTTGGAGGGTAGACAGGGTTGACCACGGTGATGGTGAGTTGGATGGTGGACAGGGTTGATCATGGTGAGTTGGATGGTGGACAGGCTTGATCATGGTGAGTTGGATGGTAGACAGGGTTGATCATGGTGATGGTGAGTTGGATGGTGGACAGGGTTGACCATGGTGAGTTGGATGGTAGACAGGGTTGACCATGGTGATGGTGAGTTGGATGGTGGACAGGGTTGACCATGGTGAGTTGGATGGTAGACAGGATTGACCATGGTGAGTTGGATGGTAGACAGGGTTGACCATGCTGAGTTGGATGGTAGACACAGTTGACAATGGTGAGTTGGATGGTGGACAGGGTTGATTATGGTGATGGTGAGTTGGATGGTAGACAGGGTTGACCACAGTGATGGTGAGTTGGATGGTGGACAGGGTTGACCATGGTGAGTTGGATGGTAGACAGGGTTGATCATGGTGAGTTGGATGGTAGACAGGGTTGATCATGGTGAGTTGGATGGTAGACAGGGTTGATCATGGTGAGTTGGATGGTAGACAGGGTTGACCATGGTGAGTTGGATGGGGGACAGGGTTGATTATGGTGATGGTGAGTTGGATGGTAGACAGGGTTGACCATGGTGAGTTGGATGGTAGACAGGGTTGACCATGGTGATGGTGAGTTGGATGGTGGACAGGGTTGATCATGGTGAGTTGGATGGTGGACAGGGTTGACCATGGTGAGTTGGATGGTAGACAGGGTTGACCATGGTGATGGTGAGTTGGATGGTGGACAGGGTTGACCATGGTGAGTTGGATGGTAGACAGGGTTGACCATGGTGAGTTGGATGGTAGACAGGGTTGACCATGGTGAGTTGGATGGTAGACAGGGTTGACCATGGTGAGTTGGATGGTGGACAGGGTTGACCATGGTGATGGTGAGTTGGATGGTGGACAGGGTTGACCATGGTGAGTTGGATGGTAGACAGGGTTGACCATGGTGATGGTGAGTTGGATGGTGGACAGGGTTGACCATGGTGAGTTGGATGGTAGACAGGGTTGACCATGGTGAGTTGGATGGTGGACAGGGTTGATCATAGTGAGTTGGATGGTAGACAGGGTTGATCATGGTGAGTTGGATGGTAGACAGGATTGATCATAGTGAGTTGGATGGTAGACAGGGTTGACCATAGTGAGTTGGATGGTGGACAGGGATGACCATGGTGAGTTGGATGGTGGACAGGGATGACCATGGTGAGTTGGATGGTGGACAGGGTTGAACATTTTTAAAACGGACCCTTGCCTTATCCCTAAGGACAGACTTGCCTGAAACTTGCAGAGAGAGGGGGAGGAGCTACCTCCCTGCTTTCTCTGAGCTGACCAATCCACTGTTAACATGTCATGAATCATTTTAATGACCGGTATACGGCCATTCAAACACAGACTTTTTCACTCATATAGGGGCGGCAGGGTGGTTAGAGTGTTGGACTAGTAGCCGGAAGGTTGCAAGTTCAAACCCCCGAGCTGACAAGGTACAAATCTGTCGTTCTGCCCCTGAACAGACAGTTAACCCACTGTTCCTAGGCCGTCATTGAAAATAAGAATTTGTTCTTAACTGACTTGCCTAGTTAAATAATAAAAAATATTGTAATTAAATGGACAGTTATTTAAAGTTCCCTTGTTACACCAAGCACGGCCACATTAAGAAAGCTCACCCTGCACGGCTTCTCTCCGATAGTCTACCATTAACTGGTTTCAGCTATAAAAAAAAAATAAATGGAAAGGTTACCCACCAGTGTGGTGTTTCCTCTTGTGTCCAGCCAGGGTTCCTGACTGACTGAACCTCTTCCCACACTGATCACAGCCAAAAGGCTTCTCTCCAGTGTGTGTTCTCTTGTGTCCAGCCAGGCTTCCTGACTGAGCGAACCTCTTCCCACACTGATCACAGCCAAAAGGCTTCTCTCCAGTGTGTGTTCGCAGGTGCACTTTAAAATCCCCTAAAGAAGTACAACTCAGCCCACAGTCTGAGCAGTGGTAAGGCTTTTCGCCAGTGTGTATTCGCTGGTGTAAAACCAACTGCCCAGACTGATTAAATCTTTTCCCACAGTCAGAGCAGTGGAATGGTTTTTCTCCTGTGTGTGTTCTCCGGTGTATTTTAAGTCCACCTGAAGTGGTTAAGCCCATTCCGCAGTCAGAGCAGTGGTAAGGCTTCTCTCCTGTGTGTGTTCTCCGGTGTGACTTTAAACCGCCTGACTCAGCAAAGCTTTTCCCACAGTCGGCACAATGGTAAGGCTTCTCTCCTGTGTGTGTTCTCTGGTGCACTTTTAAATGGCCTGACTTGCCAAAGCTTGTCCCACAGTCGGTACAATGGTAAGGCTTCTCTCCTGTGTGGGTTCGAAGGTGTGAAGCCAGACTTCCTGATGTAACAAAACTTTTGCCACATACATCACAGTTATAAGGCTTCTCTCCTGTGTGTACTCTCTGATGTACCTTAAGGTGACTTGAATTAATAAAGCTTATTCCACAGTCTGAGCAGTGGTATGGTTTCTCTCCAGTGTGTGTTCTCTGGTGTACAGTCAAGTGTGCTGACTGAGCAAATCTCTTCCCACACTGATCACAGCTAAAAGGCTTCTCACCCGTGTGTGTTCGCTGGTGCACTGTCAGTCCGTCTAATCTAGCAAAACTTTTACTACAGCTGAAGCAGTAGTAAGGTTTCACACCTGTGTGTGTTCGCTGGTGCAGCTCTAAACCCCTTGATGTTGAAAAGTTACTTCCACAATCTGAACAGTGGTGAAGCTTCTGGCCCAGGTGTCTGCGCTGGTGTGTTTTCAGGTTGCTTGCCTGAGTAAAACTCTTCCCGCAGTCCAAACAGTGGTAAGGTTTCTCTCCAGTGTGTATTCTATGGTGTTGCATCAGGTCATTTGAGCTAGTAAATCTCTTCCCACATTGATCACAGCTGTAAGGTTTCTCTCCTGTGTGTATGCGCTGGTGCTTTATCAGATTTCTTGAATGAGCAAAACTCTTCCCACAGTCAGAGCAGTGGTAAGGCTTCTCTCCGGTGTGCGTTCTCTGGTGCACTTTATTACCATGTGATGTTGAAAAGCTCTTCTCACAGACAGAGCAGTGGTAAGGCTTCTCTTGTGTGTGTATCCGCAGGTGAATTTTCAGGTTGCCTAATTGAAGAAAACTCTTCCCACAGTCAGAGCAGTGGTAAGGCTTCTCTCCGGTGTGCGTTCTCTGGTGCGCCTTATTACCCTGTGATGTTGAAAAGCTCTTCTCACAGACAGAGCAGTGGTAAGGCTTCTCTTGTGTGTGTGTCCGCTGATGAATTTTCATGTTGCCTAATTGAACAAAACTCTTCCCACAGTCTGGGCAGTGAAACGGTTTTGCTCCTGTGTGTATTCGTTGGTGAATTGTCAGGGCTCCTGACTTCGTGAATCTCCTCCCACATTGATCACAGCTAAAAGGTTTCTCTCCTATGTGGGTCAGCTGGTGTTTTGTTAAGTTTCCTAGTTGCAAAATACTTATCCTGCAGTCTGAAGAGCTATAAGGTTTCTCTCCAGTATGAATTCTCTGGTGTGTTTTAAGTTTTGCCGACGAGGTGAAACTCTTTCCACAGTCAGAGCAGCGGTGAGGTTTCTTCCCTGCCACTCTCTGCTGGTGTTTGAGGTGTTCTGATCTGGAGAAACTGTTCTCTGCCTCGTCAGCATCATGTTCGTTAGCCTCCCCAGATATGACTCTTCTACTGAGAGAGCGACGGTTACGGCTGTCCCCTGTGAAACAACGACAGACCGTTATATTGAATGGTAATTAAGAACATCTAGGGAGTGTCCCAAAATAAATGTATGTAAGAACATAAACCCACTCAGCCCCGTTGTTTTCCTGTAGTCCACCAACAACACAGACAACCTCTTCATACCCTGCAGTAAGGCGCTACTGGGAGAGGCACGACCTGGGGCCCCCGGGAGGGTGAAGGGGGAGGAGGGTCGGAGGGGGAGGGAGGAGGGGGGTGGGATAGGCGTTTCCTGTAAATCCAAAAAAAGAGGGTAGTGAAGTTCTCATGTTAGAACACTGAAGGGTAAAACACAATGATGATCTAATCTGAGACCTGACTGATCTTCGCTCAGTCTAGATTGTATTGGTATACGCCATAATATTAATACAATAATACATTTATTGCATAAATACTTTCCTAATATAAGTGCTTTCATAATACTTGATTAGTACAAACACATCTTATTACAGATACATGGCTTTTGGTGCCTAGATTAAAAAGGTACACATTTTCGTTTTACGTTGTTTTTACATGTCTAGGTGATCAACTCCATGTTGACCCAGCTCTGTACACTCCCATGGATTCTGCTTACGTTCTGTTTTACATGTCTAGGTGGTTAACTCTGTGTTGATCCAGTTCATTCACCAGAGCTCAGCCTTTATTCTGCTTATACAGGTCTATTCATTAACCCGATGTCGATTCTGCTCACTACTTCTGGGAGAACAGAGCCTAGATACTGGAAAATCCCCATAGTACTGGAAATTCTCCAACACTGTCCCCCCTAGGTCAGGGATACCAGAGACCCCAGACCTCGTGTTGTTACCCCCTAGGTCAGGGATACCAGAGACCCCAGACCTCATGTTGTTCCCCCCTAGGTCAGGGATACCAGAGACCAATTATAATATGCTACAGTAGGCGTCTGCAACATGTACCAAAATAAAATAGATTTTAAGATCTAGGATCAGCGTAAGATCTCCCAATCCTAACTATTAGGGTGTTTATTATATAACGGGGGGTGAAGCCTCCCTCAACTACAGGTCTAGGATCAGCGTGCGCGCTCCCAATCCTAACTATTAGTGTGTTTATTATATAACGGGGGTGAAGCCTCCCTTCAACTACAGGTCTAGGATCAGCGTGTGCTCTCCCAATCCTAACTATTAGTGTGTTTAGTATATAACGGGGGTGAAGCCTCCCTTAACTAGCCTTACAGGTGTAGGATCAGCATGCGCTCTCCCAATCCTAACTAGTTAAGGGAGGCTTCACCCCGTTATATAAAAACACCCTAATAGTTAAGGTAAGGATTGGAGAGAGCGCACGCTGATCCTAGACCTGTAGTTAAGGGAGGCTTCATCCCCGTTATATATAAACATCCTAATAGTTAAGGTTAGGATTGGAGAGAGCGCACGCTGATCCTAGACCTGTAGTTAAGGGAGGCTTCATCCCCGTTATATATAAACATCCTAATAGTTAAGGTTAGGATTGGAGAGAGCGCACGCTGATCCTAGACCTGTAGTTAAGGGAGGCTTCACCCCCGTTATATAATAAACACCATAATAGTTAGGATTGGGAGAGCGCACGCTGATCCTAGACCTGTAGTTAAGGGAGGCTTCACCCCCGTTATATAATAAACACACTAATAGTTAGGATTGGAGAGAGCGCACGCTGATCCTAGACCTGTAGTTAAGGGAGGCTTCACCCCCGTTATATAATAAACACACTAATAGTTAGGATTGGAGAGAGCGCACGCTGATCCTAGACCTGTAGTTAAGGGAGGCTTCACCCCCGTTATATAATAAACACACTAATAGTTAGGATTGGGAGAGCGCACGCTGATCCTAGACCTGTAGTTAAGGGAGGCTTCACCCCCCGTTATATAATAAACACACTAATAGTTAGGATTGGGAGAGCGCACACTGATCCTAGACCTGTAGTTAAGGGAGGCTTCACCCCCCGTTATATAATAAACACACTAATAGTTAGGATTGGGAGAGTGCACGCTGATCCTAGACCTGTAGTTAAGGGAGGCTTCACCCCCGTTATATAATAAACACACTAATAGTTAGGATAGCGCACGCTGATCCTAGACCTGTAGTTAAGGGAGGCTTCACCCCCGTTATATAATAAACACCCTAATAGTTAGGATTGGAGAGAGCGCACGCTGATCCTAGACCTGTAAGGCTAGTTAAGGGAGGCTTCACCCCCGTTATATAGTAAACACCCTAATAGTTAGGATTGGGAGAGCGCACGCTGATCCTAGACCTGTAGTTAAGGGAGGCTTCACCCCCCGTTATATTATAAACTCACTAATAGTTAGGATTGGGAGAGCGCACGCTGATCCTAGACCTGTAGTTAAGGGAGGCTTCACCCCCCGTCATATAATAAACACACTAATAGTTAGGATTGGGAGAGCGCACGCTGATCCTAGACCTGTAGTTAAGGGAGGCTTCACCCCCCGTTATATAATAAACACACTAATAGTTAGGATTGGGAGAGCGCACGCTGATCCTAGACCTGTAGTTAAGGGAGGCTTCACCCCCCGTTATATAATAAACACACTAATAGTTAGGATTGGGAGAGCGCACGCTGATCCTAGACCTGTAGTTAAGGGAGGCTTCACCCCCCGTTATATAATAAACACACTATTAGTTAGGATTGGGAGAGCGCACGCTGATCCTAGACCTGTAAGGCTAGTTAAGGGAGGCTTCACCCCCGTTATATAATAAACACACTAATAGTTAGGATTGGGAGAGCGCACGCTGATCCTAGACCTGTAGTTAAGGGAGGCTTCACCCCCGTTATATAATAAACACCCTAATAGTTAAAGTTAGGATTGGGAGAGCGCACGCTGATCCTAGACCTGTAGTTAAGGGAGGCTTCACCCCCCGTTATATAATAAACACCATAATAGTTAGGATTGGGAGAGCGCACGCTGATTCTAGACCTGTAGTTAAGGGAGGCTTCACCCCCCGTTATATAATAAACACACTAATAGTTAGGATTGGGAGAGCGCACGCTGATCCTAGACCTGTAGTTAAGGGAGGCTTCACCCCCGTTATATAATAAACACACTAATAGTTAGGATTGGGAGAGCGCACGCTGATCCTAGACCTGTAGTTAAGGGAGGCTTCACCCCCCGTTATATAATAAACACACTAATAGTTAGGATTGGGAGAGCGCACGCTGATCCTAGACCTGTAGTTAAGGGAGGCTTCACCCCCCGTTATATAATAAACTCACTAATAGTTAGGATTGGGAGAGCGCACGCTGATCCTAGACCTGTAGTTAAGGGAGGCTTCACCCCCCGTTATATAATAAACTCACCTGATTCATTGTAGAAACCTTTGTTTTGTTTTTGGTCGATTGCAGAGTTCAGGAGAAGTTAACCAGATGATGTTCATGTCTAGTCTACTGACCTCGTAGATGAGGGAGGTAGAAGACGGTTACATTCCAACACGTTACTCTCTGCCTAACACCACGCCCAGACCGGACGCGCGTGCAAATGTATTTTGTCCCCAACACACTAAAAGCGATCGCGACATGCAGGTTGAAATATCGAAACAAACTCTGAACCAATTATAATAATTTGGGCGACAGGTTCGAAAAGCATTAAGCATTAAACATTTCTGACAATTTAAATGAGCTAGCTTGCAGTTGCTAGCTAATTTGTCCTGGGATATACATTTCGAGCTGTTATTTTACCTGAAACCCACAATGGCAACGCTGACGTTCATTGGCACGTGCGAGCAGTGTGGGTGCAATAATTGAATAACATGCACGTTGTACATTTATTTTGCAACGCTCGCGTCAGTATGGTCAGCGTGTAAAGTCACAAGAGAAAATGGAGAATAGAGACGGACTCCACTTTCACTGCCGTTCGCCGTTCGATTGAAAAAGAGGACTTCGGCCAACATACAAATAACAGTCCACGTCCGATAGCCTTTTAACATGCCTCCTTTGTTCCATCACGTTGTCTAGTATTCTACTCTGCACGGAGCGTCACGTGAAAGAGGGGCTATAATTCAGAGCTGTTGTTTTGCGGCCCTGAAAGAGTCCTGTACTCCCCTGCTAAAGATAGTTAACAGACCCGTAAGTCCACTCCCACAGCAACAGGAATTTTTGTGTTGTAGCAAATGTGTTTCACGAAATACATGCACCAGATGTTACCAGGCAGTATAACATGACGGCGCCAAAATCTTACCAATCCATGCATTAATCCACTAACTATGACTGAGACATGTGCGTTTCATGCAGAGCATTTGGAAAGTATTCTGACCCCTTTTTCCACATTTTGTTACATTTACCGCCTTATTCTAAAATGGATTTAATAGTTATTTTTCTCTCCTCAATCTACACACAATAACAAAGCAAAAACAGTTTAGATTTTTTTGGAACCATACATACATACTTAGTGGGGCAAAAAAAGTATTTAGTCAGCCACCAATTGTGCAAGTTCTCCTACTTAAAAAGATGAGGCCTGTAATTTTCATTCATTCTTCAACTATGACAGACAAGGAAAAAAAATCCAGAAAATCACATTGTAGGATTTTTAAAGAATTTATTTGCAAATTATGGTAGAAAATAAGTATTTGGTCACCTACAAACAAGCAAGATTTCTGGCTCTCACAGACCTGTAACTTATTCTTTAAGAGGCTCCTCTGTCCTCCACTCATTACCTGTATTAATGGCACCTGTTTGAACTTGTTATCAGTATAAAAGACACCTGTCCACAACCTCAAACAGTTACACTCCAAACTCCACTATGGCCAAGACCAAAGAGCTGTCAAAGGACACCAGAAACAAAATTGTAGACCTGCACCAGGCTGGGAAGACTGAATCTGCAATAGGTAAGCAGCTTGGTTTGAAGAAATCAACTGTGGGAGCAATTATTAGGAAATGGAAGACATACAAGACCACTGATAATCTCCCTCGATCTGGGACTCCACGCAAGATCTCACCCCGTGGGGTCAAAATGATCACAAGAACGGTGAGCAAAAATCCCAGAACCACACGGAGGGGACCTAGTGAATGACCTGCAGAGAGCTGGGACCAAAGTAACAAAGCCTACCATCAGTAACACACTACGCCGCCAGGGACTCAAATCCCGCAGTGCTTAAGCCAGTACATGTCCAGGCCTGTCTGAAGTTTGCTAGAGAGCATTTGGATGATCCAGAAGAACATTAGGAGAATGTCATATGGTCAGATGAAACCAAAATTTAACTTTTTGGTAAAAACTCAACTCGTCGTGTTTGGAGGATAAAGAATGCTGCGTTGCATCCAAAGAACACCATACCTACTGTGAAGCATGGGGGTGGAAACATCATGCTTTGGGGCTGTTTTTCTGCAAAGGGACCAGGATGACTGATCCGTGTAAAGGAAAGAATGAATGGGGCCATGTATCGTGAGATTGAGTGAAAACCTCCTTCCATCAGCAAGGGCATTGAAGATGAAACGTGGCTGGGTCTTTCAGCATGACAATGATCCCAAACACACCGCCCTTCGTAAGAAGCATTTCAAGGTCCTGGGGTGGCCTAGCCAGTCTCCAGATCTCAACCCCATAGAAAATCTTTGGAGGGAGTTGAAAGCCCGCGTTGCCCAGCAACAGCCCCAAAACATCACTGCTCTAGAGGAGATCTGTATGGAGGAATGGGCCAAAATACCAGCAACAGTGTGTGAAAACCTTGTGAAGACTTACAGAAAACGTTTGACCTCTGTCATTGCCAACAAAGGGTTTATAACAAAGTATTGAGATTATTTGGTCAATACCAAAAGTACCTTATTTTCATGGGATATAAGAGTGCTGTGTGGGGGGGGGGGTATTGATATGATATAACAGAGTGCTGTGGGGGGGGGGGGGGGGGGGGGGGGGGGTAATGATATGATATAACAGTGCTGGGGGGGGGGGGTAATGATATGATATAACAGTGCTGGGGGGGGGGGGGGGGGTGATATGATATTCCACCCTGAAACGTATGACGAATTAGAATTATAAGACTATAATTATCTAATGTGCATAGGACAAGTTAAGACTTTACTATTTAGCAATGTAAGTGAGACATTCAAGGAAAAGAGGAACCGTCAACAGACAGCTTGTAACAACTTAAAACTGATAACAGGAAGGAGGTCTGTGGCGGACGAATCAGAATTAGGGTAACATAGATAAGATGTTTTATTTGCATAATATGCTCATGTGAGATACTTGTCATCAGAATGTATCCCTTTGGACTAGTGTTATACTATGGTGTTGGCAGTTGCACTTTTCCCTTTTCAGCTGGGGCCCAGTCCCTTGGGGCCCAGTCCCTTGGACTGGGGGGAGAAACCGTTAGGCTTGCAGGAGATTACGCAACAATGGGGAGAAACCGTTAGGCTTGCAGTATGTTACGTAACAATGGGGAGAAACCGTTAGGCTTGCAGTAGGTTACGTAACAATGGGGAGAAACCGTTAGGCTTGCAGTAGGTTACGTAACAATGGGGAGAAACCGTTAGGCTTGCAGTAGGTTACGTAACAATGGGGAGAAACCGTTAGGCTTGCAGTAGGTTACGTAACAATGGGGAGAAACCGTTAGGCTTGCAGTAGGTTACGTAACAATGGGGAGAAACCGTTAGGCTTGCAGTAGGTTACGTAACAATGGGGAGAAACCGTTAGGCTTGCAGTAGGTTACGTAACAATGGGGAGAAACCGTTAGGCTTGCAGTAGGTTACGTAACAATGGGGAGAAACCGTTAGGCTTGCAGTAGGTTACGTAACAATGGGGAGAAACCGTTAGGCTTGCAGTAGGTTACGTAACAATGGGGAGAAACCGTTAGGCTTGCAGTATGTTACGTAACAATGTGGAGAAACCGTTAGGCTTGCAGTAGGTTACGTAACAATGGGGAGAAACCGTTAGGCTTGCAGTAGGTTACGTAACAATGGGGAGAAACCGTTAGGCTTGCAGTATGTTACGTAACAATGGGGAGAAACCGTTAGGCTTGCAGTATGTTACGTAACAATGGGGAGAAACCGTTAGGCTTGCAGTAGGTTACGTAACAATGGGGAGAAACCGTTAGGCTTGCAGTAGGTTACGCAACAATGTGGAGGAACCGTTAGGCTTGCAGTAGGTTACGTAACAATGTGACAAAATATGATAAGCAATGTAATGTGTTGGGAGTAGACTTGTAAATAGCATTGACAGCGTTAGAGAAGAGGGGCATTTATAAGGAGTATGGTAGATGGACTGACCAAATGTGAGGTATAAAAGGCTATGGCCTGTATGATTTTCAGAACGTTCTCTGAATAATGAAGCAACCGTTTGCAGAAACTCTGGGACTTCGTGGGAATTCTTCTATTAACCAGGCGATTACAACCTCTGGGGACGTTGGGAATTCTTCTATTAACCAGGCGATTACAACCTCTGGGAAATTGGGAATTCTTCTATTAACCAGGCGAATACAGCCTCTGGGGAATTGGGAGTTCTTCTATTAACCAGGCGAATACAGCCTCTGGGGAATTGGTCAAAGCTATAGGGAGTTTTGAGTTAATATCATTGGAACTAGAAATTCAAAGTATATAGTGAGTTTTATAACAGAGTGTGTGTTGGGGGGGGGGGGGGGGGGGGCTTTGATAGGATATAACAGAGGGCTGTGGGGGGCTTTGATAGGATATAACAGAGTTGTGTGGGGGGGGGGGGGGCTTTGATAGGATATAACAGGGCTGTGGGGGGCTTTGATAGGATATAACAGAGTGCTGTGGGGGGGTGGGGGCTTTGATAGGATATAACAGAGTGCTGTGGGGGGGGGGGGGGCTTTGATAGGATATAACAGAGTGCTGTGGGGGGCTTTGATAGGATATAACAGAGTTGTGTGGGGGGGGGGGCTTTGATAGGATATAACAGAGGGCTGTGGGGTGGGGGCTTTGATAGGATATAACAGAGTGCTGTGGGGGGGGGGGGGGGCATTGATAGGATATAACAGAGGGCTGTGGGGTGGGGGCTTTGATAGGATATAACAGAGTGCTGTGGGTGGGGGGGGGGCTTTGATAGGATATAACAGAGTGCTGTGGGGGGGGGGGGGGCTTTGATAGGATATAACAGAGTGCTGTGGGGTGGGGGGCTTTGATAGGATATAACAGAGTGCTGGGGGGGGGGCTTTGATAGGATATAACAGAGTACTGTGGGGGGGGGGGGCTTTGATAGGATATATCAGCTTGTAAACTGGCTGAAAAGGTTATTGAAAGCAGTAGTCATGAGTGCAAACGATTTGGTTTGAAGTTATTTCTGTTGGGGTTATAGTTAATAACATTATAGGGAATAGGCTAGTTTACCAGGTCCTCTATGTTAGTGTAACAGTATAACTTTAGACCGTCCCCTCGCCCATACCCGGGCGCGAACCAGGGACCCTCTGCACACATCAACAACAGTCACCCACGAAGCATCGTTTACCCATCGCTCCACAAAAGCCGCGGGGTCCCACTACTTCAAGGTCTCAGAGCAAGTAACGTCACCGATTGAAACTAAGCCGTTTCACATCCGTTACACTAGTAAAAAAACGCTGCAAACCAGTTTTTCAGCATTACTTCCGCATTACGATCGGATTGATGTAATAACTAGAAAAATAGACACACGTAAGGAGTAACTTGGCATTGGGACTTTTGATGCATATTACTAATGAAAACCCACATGGTTACGTTTATGCTACCTACCCCTTTTAAACCCCCCCCCCCACCCCCACCCACTTGTCCCAGAGGTCAGGGATTTCCAAGACTATTTATAATATGCTACAGCAGATCCGATTTCATTGGAGTTGGAGTTAAACTAACAGACAACAATACTGCTACTTACATCTCTCTCTCTCTCTCTCACATGCACGGTACCTGTAGTAAATAATTATACACTTTGTTAATTTCCTCTTTCTTCGAGTGCTGAATTTTTCACCCACAGCGGCCAATCCAACATTCATTCTGATCTTAACTCCAACCCTCCGATGTCCACAGATATCTGTGGCCAACAGATGCATATCTGTATTCCCAGTCATGTAAAATCTATAGATTAGGGCCTAATGAATGTATTTAAATTGACAGATTTCCTCAAATGAACTATAACTCGGTAAAAATATATTAAATTGTTGCATGTCGCGTTTGTATTTTTTTGTTCTGTATACTTGGTTTTGTTCACCAGCTTCAAAAAAACAATATGGTTGGTTATTGAAAATATATTTCAGAGGTTTAGATGGTACAATGATTCTCTATACTGTGCGTGCTTCTTTTGTCATATAAACTGAAATTAGGTAAACTATTATATTTTTTTTGCAACAAGGAAATGGCGGAGCTATTTATGCATATGGCCACCAACTTTCAGCATGCGACTTCACCGTGAAATGGTTGCTTACGAACCTTCCCAACGAGTTTAAAAATAACAAATACATTATTTTCACGTACAAAAACAGCACAAATGTCAAAAGCATTTCGCTACACCCGCAGTAATAGTGTATGTTACCCATAGCATTTGTTTTGACCGTTAAACGGGTGCTGTGTAAAAGCAGGAAGTTGGCTACAAAGACCCCTTGTCTTAAATGTTTAAATGTATATAAACCTACCGTATTCATTGTAGATTCTTCCGTTATTGTCGATTACAGAGTTCAGGCGCAGTTAACCAGATGGGAATATTTATGTCTAGCCTACTGATATTGTAGAGGTCTGAGACGTTATATTTCAACATGTGGCTCTCTGCCCAAAATCACAAGACAAAAGAGCCGAGGCTCCGCCTTCACTTCCGGTGTTGTGCAGAAAAGCCCCCCCCCCCTGCCAGAATTCTACGCACTCAATTCTTCATTGCTGCGACTTGCTTTTTTTGCTCTTCACTCCGTTGTCAGTTCAGCCTCTATTTCACTGATCTTAGTAGCAGAAATAATTGTACATGTGTGTTCTTCAAGGCAGCTGTCAGTGATCACGTAAACTGCGTTTCATTTTATGTAAATTACATTTACATAAAATGTGCGCTTTTAACGGACCTCTGAGACTATCACAGTGCAGGTGCATTTATACGGAGACTTGATTACACACAGGTGGATTGTATTTATCATCATTAGTCATTTAGGTCAACATTGGATCATTCAGAGATCCTCACTGAACTTCTGGAGAGAGTTTGCTGCACTGAAAGTAAAGGGGCTGAATAATTTTGCACGCCCAATTTTTCAGTTTTTGATTTGTTAAAAAAGTTTGAAATGTCCAATAAATGTCGTTCCACCTCATGATTGTGTCCCACTTGTTGTTGATTCTTCACAAAAAAATACAGTTTTATATCTTTATGTTTGAAGCCTGAAATGTGGCAAAAGGTCGCAAAGTTCAAGGGGGCCGAATACTTTCGCAAGGCACTGTACATATATATACACAAATACATATACATATACATATACATAAACATATTCACAGGATACTCAAGGATACTTAACTTATGTGATTTGTGGGGTGGAGGTGCTAAGGGTGTCCTGTGGAGGGCTGATGGGGATGGTGGAGGTGCTGGGGATGTCCTATGGAGGGCTGATGGGGGGGGGGGGGTGGAGGTGCTGGGGATGTCCTATGGAGGGCTGATGGGGATGGTGGAGGTGCTGGGGGTGTCCTATGGAGGGCTGATGGGGATGGTGGAGGTGCTGGGGGTGTCCTATGGAGGGCTGATGGGGGGGGATTTGGAGGTGCTGGGGGTGTCCTATGGAGGGCGAAGGGACCTATTGGGGA